>NC_092647.1:10428312-10563312 GCF_039555335.1 Amphiura filiformis
AGTTTATCCTCCCCAGTGCTAATAACTTTTGCACAGCTTCCAGACGCGTAGCCACAGCTTGGATCAGCAGAGATTGATCCGACGAATATTTTGTTAAAACCAAATTGGTCGGATCACCAATTAAAAAATCAAAATTATTAAAGCATTTCATGTAAAATGGCCGGCTCCACATCCCCGGGTCCACATCCTCAGATTCGTTGTCTGATTTGAGTTTTATTGAGCGAAACCATGGATTAGAGAGATAAACCATGGTTGCTACAAAAACTAGAAGTTTAATATTTTCCATTGCCGCTACGTATCAATATACATCCACTAAAGAATGTTATTGTTATGCTATCATTACTGACAAAAGGTTTATAATAGCTTTACATACCTTTTACATACACTATGTGTAATTGGACCTACTATGACTATGTTACCGGTTTCGATCTATCTTAATAGGTACATGATGTTGTTGGTTACGTGCATGGACCAGTTAGAAGACGAAGGTGTTACCATAGACGACTGGATTTCTTCAACACCACAATGCATCAGAGATATCGCTTACGGGAGTGGCGGTGGCTACTATGGCTTCAACAACAGGCTAAAAGGTAGAGAGAACGAGGTCCAGGTTAACCAGCTCTTTTCTAGGATCAGCGCAATGGTGCAAAAGAACGGCGGTAGCTTCTACAGTTCACTAGTCTACAGGGAGATGCAAAGCGTGCTGTCAGCTGCAGCAGGAACCTCCAACGACCAACTCGTAGGTGTGCTAAAAGGGATTGAGGAAAATAGGCAAAAATACCTTGGCAAATTCTATGATGTTCTGAAGATTCTTATGAGATTTCAAACTTACTTTGAGTTCCGTGATGCTTTCGGTGCATTAAGTTCTACAATGAATCAGTAAAGTTTTTGATAACCAGTAAGAACGAACGAGTACTCTATACTTTACTGAATTGATTTATACTATAAAATGCGAAAAGTTAAAAATAATTGAACAAACTTGGTGATATGTTCTTGCCATTGGTATAATCAGACAAATACAGTATATTATGCAGCAAAATAACAAAACCGGTACTCACTGGATAAAGTTTAAGTTTGAAGTCTTCAGAAAATATTTGATTTGTACTTTTACTAAGTTAAGGAAGTAATTGCTTAATCAGACTCATAAATGTATTTAGCGGATAATTGAACTATAACCAATATGCTTATTAAACTTACTTTATAAGTGTGGTGGAACTCTTTCTACTATTGAAGCTTATTGAAGACATATTACAATATAAATGTTTTGCAACAACTACTATAACAACATTAAAATCTCCTTTGAGATTACGATAGGTGACCTCATACTAACGGGTGCCAATATGGTGACAAATTAATCTCTATGGGACCCAAAGATGACAAAACAAAACCCAATTCCCTACCCTAGCCTTTCTCAGACGGTTAGAAAACACTAAATCGGTGCTATGTCCTGACTTTATAAAACGCCCCCCAAGAAAACATGATACGAATAGCCAATTTATACATTATGTGAATGTAACTTATGTAAGGTATCAGCATGACAAAAATGTAACCCGGAAAAATATGTTACACCTGAGTGTATATGCAAAAAAACTGTGAATATTTTAAGATTTAAAAAAATATTTAAAGCAATTAACTATAGAATAAGGTGGTATTAAGATATAACTTGTTAGGATTGTAGGTTATATCTCTAGAATTGACTTGCAATAACAGACTTTAGTTTTAGCGATTCATCTATCGATATCGATCAATATATTGATTGTGGACAAGTGCAGCCCTGTTCTTGCACTCAGATTGAAACAAAAGCACCTAATTTGAAGACGGTTAAAATAAACTGAGCTCAAAAAGAAACTTATAATTTTTCACAAGGTCATATCTTGAAATCATGTCCATCAAATTGAACAAAATTACACACAGATTTACTTCAATACTCTACTCTTAACACATGTCAGTAACCAAGCAGTTATCCAACTGACACAACAGCAAAATGCACTGACATGGGACAGCTTCCTGGACCACATTTACAGCCCAGCCCTGTTTCATGAAAAAAGTGTATGAAAAGCAGAAAGCAGCTCCGTTTTATCATCTGTGCAAGGATCTTGTGTACATTCTCACAGACTTTTTGTCCTGGGTGCCAAATGTTGGGCTGTGAAAGTGAAGGAAGTCCAGGAAGCTGTCCCATCACAGTGCATTTTGCTGTTGTGTCAGTTGTACAACTGCTTGGTTACTGACATGTGTTTTGAGTAGAATATTAAGGTAATCCTGTGTGTAATTTTGGTTCATTTTGATTGACAGTATTTTAAGATATGACCTTGTGATTCACAAGTTGCAAAAAATTATAAGTTTCTTTTTGAGCTCAGTTTACATTTAAAATTTGCAACCAGTTTTAGCGTAATATTGTCTACATTATAAGTAATGTCTAGGCTACATGTACCAGAAGCACTTTAGTTTGATTCTTTGAAAGCTCAGGTCACATTCGATCAACTAAAACGTCTAGAAAACGAGTTGGACTATTTGCGCATATCATCAACCAACACCAAACTAATCATTTCACGCTGTGAAACACGCTGAATAGGCTCGCAAATGGCAAGAGTGATCCGTCTCTAGGATCTCTAGACGTTTTAGTTCAATTATGCGTAATTTTTGAACCCGGGTATTGAAAGAAACCGATTAAAGTGATTCTGGTACAATTATTATTACGCTTTATTCTAAAAAAGAACAAGACAAAACTGTGGATTTTTCTGCTACAACATTTTCATACGATAAGTTCTTGAATGAATTGTTTTCTTCATTAAAATCGTAAATCAGTGGTTTTTGAGGGAACAAACCAAAAGTCCGAAGACGTCCTATAAACGAAAGTGCTTTCGTTAGGAGGCTGACACCTCTCCCTCTAACATAAGTTTGAAAGGTTGGTAATTCTTAAACACTTGAGAAAGTTCATCCATCGTCTCATATTACACGGGCGTCATCGTTATTTTTTCAAAAATGATGTCGCCCGTGTTATATGAGACGATAGATGAACAATACCGGCTAAAACAGCCTTTATTCTCTAATTGTAACTTGAAAGATCAACTTTGACCCATATATGACCCAACTTTTGGCCGATATTTTAACTGGCTATTTTTTACGCACGTATTCGGACCGGAACTTTTGATACCCTCCCACCTTAACAAAAGGGTTTCGTTTATAGGACGCTATCGAACTTTTGGCTCGTTCCCCAACGGTTTAACGTTAATAGCTTTTATTGAGTAAATCTTACTATAATTCACCAGAATCTGTTTGTTTGTTTGTTTGTTTTTCTGTCTGTCTGTCAGTCAGTCAGTCTGTCTGTCTGTCTGTCTGTCTGTCTGCCTCTTTTCTCGGAGACTAGGGGTCGCAAGTTCCTCAAACTTGGTGGGTGGGTGCAGCTTGATATGAGGAAGAACCAGTTTATATTTTTAAAGGTCAAAGGTCAACGACGGGGTCAAGTCCAATTGAAGTCTAATTTCAAATTGCTCCTATGGAGCTCAAACTTGGTGGGTGTGTTGACTTTGGACTAACAAATAAAAGTTTCCACAGTGACTTTTTGTCCGACCTTCGGTTAAGAGGTCATAGGTCAAAAAAAGGTAGAAATTTCAAATTGCCCCTATGGAGCTCAGACTTGGTGGGTGGGTGGATCTTGGACTCACAAACAAAAGTTTTCACGGTACCTTTTTTGTCAGACCTACGGTTAAGAGGTCAAAGGTCAAAAAAGGTAGAAATTTCAAATTGCCTCTATGGAGCTCAAACTTTGTGGGTGAGTGGAACTTGGACAAACAAACATAAGTTTCCACGGTGACTTTTTTGTCAGACCTACGGTTAAGAGGTCATAGGTCAAAAAACGTAAAAATTTCAAATTGCTCATATGTGACCGTCCACGGCGAATGAGCTGTAAATTCCTCCCCCGGTCAATTTTGTTTTATTTCGTGTTTAAAAAATAAACATCATAAACTTAAAAATGGTATATCATTTGACTTCAAACGATATCCAGAAGCGGGGTTATGGTTTGTTAAACTTTGCTCCTTCAACAAAATTATAGCTTTTTACGTTTTTACATGTGTCTCTTTTTCCACATTGTTGGCAATAAATATCAAACAGTCATAATTGGCGGTCATTTCAAATCATCCCCAAGTCAACGAGGTTTAAGAAAGTTCTCTCATTGTTAATTGTTGGTTATGCATACCTGTACAAAATACAATGCCTGGTAACCCACCACTTGAACAGGATTTAGCAATATAAGCAAACAAAGACCAGAGCTATTAAAAGTTCTGTAGCCATCTAAGGTAGAAGCTTATTATCCACTTCAGCAATAGGATTATTGATTAGTTTTTGACTATCGAAATGAGACGGATGTCGGGCCAGCTTAAGTTATCGATGAATATGACCTTCGTACACATTTTACACCGTAACTCAGAATTCAATTTAGGGAATTTACGGCTCATTTGTGCTGCCGGGTCACATATATTGGAGCTCAAACTTTGTGGGTGGGTATAACTTTGGCCAAGAAAGCTCAGGTTTGTGTTTGTTAGGTCATCCAGGTCAAAGGTCAGGTCAAATTTCAAATTGAGGGCGAAAGTCAGGTCAAATTGCAAAAAGCTGCAATTGAGCTCAGCTGTGAGGAAAGTGATCCCAGCCAAAGGACACACCCTGATTTTGAGATCTGTAAAAGCCAATTACCATGATAGCCGAAATTCGCGTAATACGGGTAACCGCCTAGTGTATATAATTTAAGAAGATGAAACGGACAAACAAAAAAATAGATAAAAATATGAAATGGACAAATTATGTAAATCTTTGGTACAATTATAATTCTGTAATAAGCACATAATGTACGCCATGGTGTCACTATAGCATTACCATGTATTTCTTGAGAATAGAAAATATTATTATATGATATTAAATATCAATAAATTACATTCAGCATGAATCTAGTAGCTGATATTGTTGTTGTGTTGCTGTTGTTGATGTTATTGTTGGATATTTTTAGCAGAATTATTATCATACACGATACATAACGTTCGAGAACGTGTTCGTGTTCATTATGACCAAACAATAACACACGAAGTCATAAAAATGACCGGGTTTATAGCATTTTTAAGTTAGCGACATAGCAAGTCATACCCGGAATCCATAGATAAAACAAATACACGAAAGAAAGACATTTCTTACAAATCTTGAAATCCATAAAAGTATTCAATGTTACCGTCTTGGCAACGGGAGATGGATTCCAGGGATCCGCCTTAGGGCAAATGGTGGGGTCACAGGAAGCTTGCGAGTTTTATGCTTTTTAAAAGGTACCAGGGTACCTGCCCTGGCATTCATGTGTTCATGATTTACATAACTTAATACCGTATGAAGCTTCATTTAATTGCGTGTAGCTGCAACTGTCCATACGAGCATGTTCCTCGAACATTGACTTAAATGTGACATTTTACCTTTATTAAGGCGTGTTTGTCAGGGTATGTCATACTATACTCTTTATCAAACTTGCCAAAAAATACTTTCGAAGATTAGGCCAAAAAATAAGAAAGAAATTTGTTTGCTTGCCCTCCACCGACCGACTCAAAATTGGCCAAAATCAGGGTCGGCTCAAAAATAAATTTGCCAACAACGTTTTTCTTAAGAAGAAAATCATTTATAGCTGCCCATTTCTGCATCAATGTTTCCAATAAACTTGGTGTCTTATGCCTGTACGTATGTAGTCGTTCCATTTCTATGGTGTATCTTGCGTATTGAACGTCTGAGGTGCAACGTGACAAAATATGTTCACTGCCTACAAGCCTATTATACAGCAGTGAGTCATTAAAAAAACCAATTTCCGACTGAACAAACCCAAAAATCCCACTGGAGGTCAATCAAGCAATTTGTTTTTGCCTTATTTCAGATTTTTGTGAATATAAAAAAACGCTGATCTTTATCATAATCTGAGACAATGAACTAAAAGAAGCTAATGGCAGCGCATCAGACACACCAAATTGCATTCTGAATAATTTTGATTAAAAAAAAAAATTTGCGATATAATGCAAATATTGTTTGGTAAATTATTCAAAATGTAACCGTCGTCGAAGAAAACGTAATAGATCTAATAATATGTACTTAAAGTGTATGTTACTAGGAGGAAATGTGGTCCATCATTTGAAAATGTTAACCTTTCGTATTAGAGATTTACACCCCCCAAAAGATCTAAAAAAGTTTAAGCCTTTTTTGGAAAAAATACATATTTTAATACGAGAGGTCAAAAAAGTTCAATAAGTCAAAATTATTCATATCAGACGGACATTCCTCGTATTCAAAATGCAATTTGATATATTATTTGATGTGCTCACATGTTCCACAAAAATACTGTGCAAACGTTGCTATCCGATCCGAAATATTGCATTTTTTTGTCTCTGATCACGTTTGCTTTAGGGGCGTGCCTCCGAGAATCTGGAAGAACACCCATATTTATACACATTTTCGCCCCAAAACACACCTATGTTTCAGATGGACATTTTATTTTTGAAACGACCATACATACAATACAGTAAGCCAAAGAATTCAGGTACCAGTTATTTTATGTTCACCCCTGTATATCCTAAACAAAGACAAATATTTCAAAATTAAAACAAGCAGCCACTACCTGCTTTTTGTAGCTATGATTTAAAAGACCTTATTTGTTGAAATTGGTTGAGAATTGAAGAAACGGTGATCTTAATCCAAAGGAAGAAACGAAATCAAAAGTTGCACTTTTGTGTTCTAATCAATGAAAGCACGGCGCTAGTTTTAACGTACTAATCAATGGAAGCGTGCCGCTAGTTCTCTTGTTCGAGAACGCCTTGTGTATATAATAAATCAATAGGGCTTGCAATGCAGCAATAGAGGTTATCCATGTTCTATAAGCTGCATATCCTATCAACGACTGCTATACCTTGTTTAGAACATTCTTAAGAAGTACCTGCATGTGTAACCATGACTGTTTCAAAATAGCCCGCCAAAGTCATGCAGGTAACTCCGAGGTCGTACATTGAATTAGTTTGAATGAGGAATACTACGGGAACCAGCGTCTTTTGTTAGAAGTCACACATGAGTGAAGTGGATAACCTCTATGTCGTGTGTTTATTTATTGAACAATTTCAACAAATGAGGTCTTGAATTCGAGCTAAAAGACGCAGCTATTGGCCGCTTGTTCCAATTATGACATACCTGTCTTTGTTGAGGATATACAGTGGTGAACATAACTGGTACCTTAATTCTTTGGCTTACTGTATTTAAAAAAATATATCGTATAGCCCTCTCACGATAACTAGTACATTGCATACGTACTTGTTCAATTAGCATTTTGTGCCAATTTTATTACATAATTTGTTGCCGTTTTTCATGGACCTTTTCATTTTACATGTAAAGTCTATGGAGATTGATATTAGAGAAGGCTGGAAAGGGCGCTATAGCCTCATTTTAGGCCGTTTTAGGCACTTAAATGCTCATAAAAAAGAACGGCAACAAATTGTGTAATAAAATGTGCACAAAATGCTACTTGAGCAAGTACAAATATAATTAAATACTTCTGGAGAGGGGTACACCAATACCAAAGTGGTTATGAAACAAAGGTGTTATCAATTGACGTTTTCATATTCGGTTTTCTGGTATAAAGAAGGCCACAAACGCTTACAAATTATTTGTCAACAAGTAATTAACATTATGTGTTTTATATCTTATTAAACGTTTTATGCTCTTTATATAACCCGACACTTAACGGCTTCTGGTAACCTTTTCTAATCTTTTGAAAATGTTATATCCGATAAATGAGATAACAGCCAGAGTAACATCGGGCGCTGACGGACGTGGAACGTGATAGAAGTTCGTGCAAGGTAGGTCAAATAAGAAGTTGATTTAAGTCTGTGTTTTGTTGTTGTTGTTGTTGTTGTTGTTGTTGTTATCTGTTTGGCGCCAGAGGGGTTGTCCAGCAGCTGCATGTTTAATGCACTATACCATTTTGTAATTAGAATTTCTTTTCACTGCCTTAACTTTGGTTCAATTTCTTATGAAATGGGTGAATACAATTTATAATAGCATATGCAGTTACATTGATCAAAACGGTGTAGTATCAGATTTTGTTCCCTTTGGAGATGAAGGGTGCACGTCAAGGCTGCCCCCTTCTGCACTATTGTTTATATTGTCTATTTTGGCGTCTAAAATAAGACAGAATAAAAACATAAAACTTTCCCTTCAGAATTATTGTAAAAGTAAAGTGCGTTCTACAAAACGAAAGCCAAGTAGATTAGATCTTGTTCAACAAATCAAAGAAAAAGGTATGGTTTAAAATGGATATTGTACACAACAGATACTGCTAAAGTACATTACAGAGAGCGAGCTAGCGCAAAGTAAAATCAATGATTTTCATTTCGCTGTTGTAAAATTATTCTAAGACCTAATTTTCTTTGGTGTTTTGGGAACAAATTCATATCGTCAATACGGAAGGTCAAAATCTTCAATTGATCGTCGGCTTTTCATCCCAGCTACATACACTTTAAGTACATATCATCAGATTTATAAAGTTTACTTCGAGGACTGTTCAATATCAGAAATATAAATTTTTCATCATTTGCCATAAAATGTGAATTGTATTGCGTATTTCAACAAAGTATGTCTGATGTACTCTCATGTCCGACATAAAAAATATTGTCCAAACGCTCATACCCCATCCCTTCAAGGAGTATTTCGTGATCCTAGTATCCTCCTTTTATGACATTTTTCAGTAGATATCCTCAAAAAAAGCTTATTCCCAAAATTCAGTTGTTTCCGATTTTGTGTTTGCGAGTTATGCATAATTATGTGTATTACACTGCTTCATAGACAATGTGTTGTAATTTCACGATATCTTTGCTAAACGAATTAATCTGGAAGAAATTGTTGGTACATAAACATTATGTAGCCAGAGGCTTCCAGTGATATAAAATTCTCAACTCTTTTTGAGAAAAGTGGGGGGATGATCCTGTGGATCACGAAATGCCCTTTTAAGTAAGAGGTAACACTTATGGGAATAAATCCGTCGTATAACACCGAACACCGCAATCCAGCCTCATATACTAAAGTATACTATGTACATGTATTATGTGATGCAAATATTGACCAGCAAAAAAATATCGCCGACCGTACGATCCGTTCATATAGTCTTCACCGCAGCCAGTTTGGTCACGCGTAAACAAACTAGCTACGGAGGAGATTGCTATTCATATATAAATGACGTCATCAGTCTGTTGCATTGAAATCAGTATTCGCTTCGATCGCTGAAAAAGGGCCGCACGGGCCAGAATTTTACCAATATCGTTTGTCTTTTTCAGGAAAACTACGAATAAAAAAATTGCAACCAGTTAAACTTGTTCCAGCAATATATATGCCCTTTGAAAATAAAAACAAAGAGACACTATAAGGATGGTGGATTGAATATGATATACATTTGTCATTTTCGCTTAAATATCCTTGGATTGAAAGATTAACAAATGAAAAAGAAGCATCATGGGAAAATATTTAAATGCTACTGTAATTATAATTCTTTAAATAGAACAACATGGTATTATTTCATCGCAACAAAAATAGTAAAAAGTACACAATGTTGAGTAAAAAGGGAACAGAGCAAATAAATGGCACTCAATTTTGAGTAAAAATTTACTCAATATGATAAATATCATTGCCCTGTTCCCTTTTTACCCGACAGTTGAGTATTATTTGCAGTACAAGTTGGAAATGTAAAAAATGCCTACACCTAGATGAAATAAAAAAATCCAGGTCAATAAGTAATTTTGAATAATGAATGTATTAAATACTGTGGCAAGTCTATGAATGATTTCAATACTCAAAATAAACAGGTGGAGTGATGTTGGACTTCTTTACATTTTATTCTTCCATTCTTGCAAAGAATTAGGAGCTTTAGATTAAAATGAAGATTGTTCAAATGGTCTAAAATGGAAATTTTATCCAATTAGAAAATGTTATAATATATCTGTCAAGCTTTGAGGGATCGAAAGCTCCCAAAATGTCATTTTGTTTGGAAGACTATTAGGAAAAAGAGGCTAGGCTTATAACTCTAATCTGGAAGATAATTAAGGACGCTGTGTACTCTCAGACATGCATGTAGTAAAAGTGCAATAACTTTGTAATTATTCGCGCAAGACATATAAAAGCCTGCATTTTTATGAAGGCAAGACATCAATAAATCTTAATATAAATACAGATTTGGGGTAAAAACAACAATTATGAAGAAAAAGTGAGTTTTTGGCAATAGATAGGTACATCATAACCAAAAAACACACTCTTTCCAAAATATTTTATTTTGTTTTTAGCTCGATCTTGAGGCTCCATTCCAAAAACGTTTTTTTTTTATAATTTTTTGATATTGGCCTTATTTTTTGAGATATTGACCATATAAGGCATCAAATTGAACTTTTAAAATTCACAAACGCCTATTTGCAAAAAAATGATGCCTAAAATCGGAAATAAACCAAAATATAAAAAAAAATGAGAAAAGCGTTTCTTGAGTCGATCATGCTTTTTACGATGATCATATTTGCTTACCTATAGATGCTTATGTTTTCCCATTAGTGTGAAAGGCTCCCATTAGTGTGAAAGGCTGCCGCTTAGTTCCAAAGGTTCCCGCTGGAAAGGGAAATACAACTTCTTTCAGGATGGAAGGTATGTCACAAATTTATATATATTTACGATAGCCATATTGTTTAATATATAGTTACATATATTTTACAATTCTTATTTCGCATAGTATTTGTAAAATTGGACTTTTTGCATTTCGTTTCCATGGAAATTGTAAACTAACACGGCGTTTCTCTGATGCAAACAGAAAACACTTGGTATTGTTGATTAGCAGAGTTTCAATAACAAATCTAGTGGCGTGCACAAAGAGGGGTACGCGGCTCCTATTTTAGTCAGTCGGGATATAATTTTTACTCGAGAAAATTGAAGGTTTTGAAAAGCTGAAATCTGTGTGCTTCTTATCCTCCTAAATATTTATTTATTTATTTATTTAGTAAGAAATTACAGTGAAACCATCACTAGATACAGTGCTCAACTATGAAATAAATAGAGCGATATAATTATGCTAGTGAAATTTTAACACACAGCAATACAAATTTGTATTGCTATGTGTTAAAATCTTCGGAGTATAATTATATTTTTATTTATTTATTTATTTATTTATTTATTTATTTATTTATTTATTTATTTATTTATTTATTTATTTATTTATTTATTTATTTATATATTTATTATTTCCCAGAATTGCGTATGGTTTTAGTTGGTCGCACAGGAGCTGGAAAAAGTAGAACGTGTGACAACATCTTACTAGAATACAACCCGGCAACGCGCCCGTTCAAAGTCAGTGCATATGGAGCATCCGAGACCCAAAAATGCAGTTTCGAACAAAGATACGTTTTGGGTAGGAATGTGAGAGTGGTTGACAGCCCAGGGTTGTTTGATACTACCAAGCGCAACGACAGTACCATGATAGAAGTGGCTAAGTGCTTGTTATTCGCCTATCCCGGCCCACACGTCATCTTTGTCGTCATCAGAGGAGGTGACAGGCAAACAGCAGAGTACAAACAAACAATTGATTTGATTTTACAAGTGTTTGGCAAAGAAGCAAAAAGGTAATTAATATCAAAACAAAATTGAAATATTCTCCATGTGCAGAAAAAAAGCTTGACAATAATCATATATTTAGCTTTGGTAATTGATTATAGTACATGGCGCTATGGAGTGATTTTTGAGCATATAGTATTCCTCTATTAGTGGAACCAACCTTTTTGCCTCCTTACACCTCAAAGGCTAACAATAGAATTGGTTCCATTATTTTCTATATTCTTCTCATGAGGGGAGGTCGAAGGTTATAATGGGGTCAAAAGTTACTATCTGTTTCATATCAATTTGTAAGCGTTCTTTAGCAAATTCATAGTTGAATTTACAACCATATGACAAAACGGGCGAAAATAGTAACTTTTTGCACGAGATTTGCAATTTAAATGTAAATAGAATTGGTCATTGCTCATTCTAATGACGCTAGTACAGACTTGACATTTAATATGGAATAATTTATCGCAAAATTCGAAGAATGGTCTGGTAGAGGTCTGCATAAACGGCACGGGCTAAATATTAATTGGGATGTGTCGGGAGATGGTGCAAAATAATTGTATGACTGAAAATGTGCTTTCCATTAGTTTACATTATGTTGCTCATAATGCAGTGAATCAGCCTAAAATGGCGGATTTAAGTAGACTGAATTATTTGTTTTTTGTGGGGGTAAAATTTCTGAATTTGAACAACATTATTCTGATATTATCAAATGCATTGAGGTTTGAGGCTATTTTACTGAACTTGAATACCAACAAGTGTTCGTCTGAACTGAAATGCACCTGTGATCTACCAGTTTTAAAAGTGGGAGGAGCTTTAAAAAATATGGCTCTTAAAAGTGATACGCACTCAGAAAGTTTGAATGGTCCCCTGTGGCCAAATGTTATAAACTTACTGTACACAAAAAGAAGTGTGAGTTCATTGGCAACCAGGAATCCACACAGTTGTTTTTGTACCGCTGAAGTTTGTAACATTTGACCCCAGGGGGCCATTTAAACTTTCAGGAACGTACAGCTTCTAAGAGCCCCATTTTAAGCTCCTCCCCTGTTCAAAATCTTGGTACATTGTAAACGTATTTCAGCTGTGATGAATACCAGTTGCTGACGAAATTTAAGAAATATCCCCTCAAACCCCTATAATTTTGATAATAACAGAACCATGTTGCATAAACTCTGAAATTGTGTCCCCCATAAACTTAAATTCAGCCTCCCCAAATCCGCCATTTTAAGCAAATTTGCAACATTATGAGCACCATAATGTAAACATATGGAAAGCACATTTTCTATATCAAACAATTATTTTACACTATTCCCCGACACACCCCAATTAATATTTAGCCCGTGCGGTCTATGCAGACTCCGTCCAAACCAGTCTTGGAGTTTTGAGAAAAATATTCCATATTAAATGTCAAGTCTGTATATGGACAATATAAGTGTGCTTTTTTATTTAATGACATAAAATTTGAAAAATATTGTAAGAAACACTTGAGGTTTTGACTTTTAAAACATACATTTTGGTCAAAAATCCTGCTCGGAAAGGCAGTTTTCAACAGATTTACCACATTCGCCTTGCTATAAACATTGAATTGCGTTATCTGTTGACATGGTTGACCTAGTGAAAAAAGTGTTTTTAGGGGGAAGTGTTAGCTTTTGTTCGATATAAAAAAAATTGATTGGATGAAGGGAACACTTGAGGTTGTGAGGAAAACCAATCACAGAGGCCTATTTTCTAGCTAGAATCGCACACAGCTCTATGATGATATGCACTGTAGTGTTATGAAAAACTGTGTTGAGACAATTCACTGCTAGCTTGGACGAAATTGTTTGCTCAGATGTATCGAGGTGGAAACTGTGCATAGATGGTTTATAAGAGAATTGTTTTTGTAGCCAAATTTTTCAATATGTATCATGCTGTAATATACATCAAATTGTTCCTGTCATTGCTAGGAATACAATGGTCAATTGTCATACTGCACTAGGGTGCTTAGTGCAGGAGTTATAGAATAAATAAGGTCAAAGGTCAAATATCTCATACACTGAAGCCAAATTTTCAAAATGCATCGATTCAAACGAAATTTGTCTTAAATTACTCCTCTCGGCAAACCAAATAGGAAAATAATTTATTTGAGAAATTCATAACCACAGAATCGGATGAAATCATGGGTCAAATTTTATTCTTGTTCATTTCTATTGGACTTTGGCTACATGAAGGGGGACATGACAAAACAAAAATGCACATAATTGTGAATTAAGTATATGTTTGAGATTTCTTATGTTAAGGGGAGTAATCTGTGTATGAAATTTTTGACATTTGTGACGTGTCATGTCAAAAGGAGACACTTTTGGGCAGGTTATCAATTTTGAGGTTTTTACATATCTTAAATATAAAGATATTTTGCTCCGCAACGCCGTTTTCCCCAATGAAATCGGACATTCCTAAGCGAAGATATTGAGTTCGTAAGTTATGGTATTATAAAATTGGAAATTGAGATATCGGCCTTTCAAAATATTATTGACAATGTTGAGAGTAGGAATGAGCTTGAAAAATGTCTCAAAAAATACAAGATGCCAGTTATATTCCGGTCTGAAACTCTCAGATAATATTTTAAACATTAATAACATCACTAATTAGCAACAAACCCAAATTTTGAAGAAAAAAAATCACCCGGGTAGATTTTTGGCTATTTCTCCATTTACGATCCTGCCCAAAAGTGTCTCCTTTTGACATGACACGTCACATTTGACCTATTTGACCTTATAACTCCTGAACTAAGCACCGTAGAAAAATATGATAATTGAATTTTTTATTCCGTGTGATAATTTGAGATACATTACTAATTGATGGGACTATTTTTAAGTCTTTCCCCCACTGTGACCTTCGACCCCTCGTGGGAACCACAAAGGCAAAGAAAAAATGGAACCAATCAAATTTTTATCATTTCAGGTTTAAGGATGCCAACAAAATTGGTTTCACTATTGTAGGAATAGGCCTATAAAATCCCAAACTCATAGATAGCGCCCTGTACTATTATAATGACACTCCTGTGGTCCTAATTACATGTAAGTAGCATTCAAAATTTAACAAACATACGTCCCTATAGTCCCAAAGGGGACTGACAATAAGATGCACGAAAAGGGGCACGAAACCATGGTCAATTGTCGGATTGATATTTGAACTGGACACTGTGTAGTTACAACTGCTTGTCGTTGTATTTATCTATCTGAATAGGTACATGATGTTGTTGGTAACATGCTTGGATCAGTTGGATGACGAAGGAGTTTCCATAGATCAATGGATTGCTAGTACACCACCATGTATACAAGACATCGCTTACGGGAGTGGAGGCGGCTATTATGGCTTCAACAACAGGCTTACTGGTAGGGAGAACGAACATCAGGTCAACCAGCTCTTCTATAGGATCAGCGCACTGGTACGAAGAAACGGCGGTAGATTCTACAGTTCACTGGTCTACAGGGAGATGCAACGCTTGCTATCAGCGGCTGCAGGAACCTCCAACGACCAACTTGTAGGTGTACTGAGGGGAATTGAGCAAAATGAGAGGAGACAGCTTGGTGTCTTCTATGATATCGTAAAGAAACTTACTTTGAGTTCGAAGATCCTTACGGTACATTGAGTTCTGTAATGAGACGGTAATAATTCGGTTCATAATTCCGTAGCCCTGCGCACTCGAAAAGTAACTTTACGGAATTGCGAAAATTCAGGTGTTTTTGAATTTAGTGATCCATCACTTAATTGCTTTGGTACCTGTCAGACAGTACAATACATTATATTATGTAGTAGTCCAAAAACCCATTTACCAATGCAGGTATTAGGTTTAGATAAAGTATTAAGTTTGAAATCTTGAGAAGAAAAGGTTTGGCGAAATTGTACCATAATGTCAGCAACTAATGTGGGGAAGGGTGCCACAGACTTATAGATTTTAAAAATGGTATCCAGCACTTGCATTTACGGAAAGGAATATTCTCTGACTCAGATTGTGAATTCTCCGCAGGGTTAGGCTTTTCAAGATGCGTTTATTTTAAATAATGTGATGGGTTCGTAGCCATTTAAAAGCAAAAGCCATCTACCTAATAAATAAAACCAGGTCGCGAGAATATGACTTGTATGTTTATCTCCCTCATTCAATGATCATGGCATAGGGATATATCAAACCCTAAAGAGTAAAGAGCGGCATAATCTCAGCTTTTTCATTCAAAGGGTCACCATAGCAACATATTTTGGGCTATTAAGGCCAAAAAACTAAGCTTTTTTCCCAAATGTGTCTGAGACAGACATTTTTTTTGGCTGAAATAAAATGAGGTATAATAATTTGCAAAACAAAAATGGGTTTCTTGTTGCTATTTCAATTTTAAAATATAATGCATAGATTTTGAGTTAGTATTTCGTAATGAAGGGGAAGGGGTAATTTCTTTATGTGATGCGTTTATTAAAAGTAGTTGATTTGAGTAACTCTTTTCTGCATTGACTGGCTGTTTAGCTTTCATTAGGTCAAATAAAAAAAGTTTGTCTCTCATACCCGCGGGCATATATATTATGTGAAAGTCCTCCAAGCGCGTAGCCCTACGCTTTTGGACCCTTTTTATTAGCTTTTTCAGTTACTAAAATAAAAATAAAAACAAGTGATCGCCTTAAATGATAGTACACCTTTCAGGGTTTTTAATCGTTACTTTTAATACATTGATGCAGTGGTTTCCTCATTTTCCTCGCTTATCAAAATACATGTAAAAACTAAATAATTTAGCTTCAAGATTTACAAATTCTGTATATATCTATGAACTATACTATAATGATACAAAAAGCACATGATAGGCGTCATAGTGTCAATAAAGCATTACCATATATTTCTTCAAAATATGGGAAATAAAATTCATATAATATTAATGAATTAGAATCAGCATAAACTATGTCGTTGTTGTTGTCTGGCCCGGGTGTTGTTGTTGTTATTATTGCTGTTGTTGCTGTTGCAACTGGGGTTGTTATTTTTGGGTATTTTGTGGGTGTTTTTGTTTCGTACAGTTTTCGTTTTTGAAACGGGAACTTAATCATACACAATTCAGAAAGTGCGGGAACATGTTTGTGCTTATCCAGGTAACAAAACGAAAACAAACTAATATTCAAAAATAACTTATTTCGTGATCCTAGCATCCTCTATTTAATTTTCAGTAAATATCCACGAAAAAATCCTATTCCAAAAATTTGAGTTGATTCCGATTTTGCCTTTGCGAGTTATGCATGATTATGTGTATTACACTGCTCCATAGGCCACTGTTGTAATTTCGTTCTGGTATACCAGAACGAAATTCAAATTTGACGATATTTTTGCTAAACGAATTAATCTGCAAGAAATTTTTGGTATCCAGAGGTTTCCAGTGGTATAAAAATCTCAACTTTTTTAGAACAGTGGGGGGGTGAGGCTGTGAATTACGAAATGCCCATTTTAAAGGTTTTTGACAAATCAAGTCATAGACTAGACACGTAGTTTTTTAGTTTCTTATTTAACCTGGATCCGGGACCTGGATGAATCATTTAGTGTCAGACACTGTTCCCCATGATGCCCAGGGTATGCTGCAAAATCAGACAGGTGTTACCCTGATTGGAATTGCCTGCGAGGTCTTTATCATTCACTGTACCTGCCCCATAATATAAATGCTGAGAGCTGATAAAATAAGTTTAGATATCAAGCCAATACCCAGCAGCTGTCACCGCCAGGAATTGAACCAGTGACCTCGTGCATCAGAGGGAAAGTAACCTAATGACTGGGCCACGCTCTCCAATTTTGGAATACTTTTCCAAGTGCTCCGAGGCTGCAGCTCCGAGGCTGCAGTTACAATTTGCATCCCATGGTGATGATGCTTTAATACTTAAGCAAGAGGTATACCTGTACCAGATGTTGACCAGCAGAACAGCAGTGTAGATAACGAAGTATATACGTTTGCTTGGAGCCCTGGTGTCAATATAACATTGTCGTGTATTTGCAATACAAAGCTGAAAAGTTGTAAACAGTAATTCTGAAATAGAACAAAAAACGAGGAATGGGGTTTATTGTGGTAAAGGCCTAGCAAACACAAAACGTAAATCGTTTTTAACAGGTTATATTTTGGATTTTTGGCCTTAGTTCCAATGCGTATCACTTGTTGGTAGTGAAATTGTACAACATAATGCAAGCATCTTTGAGGACTTGTCCAGGAAAATAGACTTATTTTTCAAATTTGTGGCAAAACTCAAAATCATCAATTTTCTTCATATTGTGTCAATCAATGATACTTTAGGGTGATGTATCAAAAATAACATTTATAGTGACACCAGCTTCTTGTTGCCATGGAAACGGCTAATTGTTCTTATCCCCTTAAATTGAGTGATTTTGGCAAAATTATGTGTAAAATTTTCTGTCAATTCGATATCATTCTGGAAGAAAGTTAGAGCGGGTTCATTCAAGTTGGTGAGGGTAGAATTTAGGTCCAGGTCTTGTCTGTGTTTCAGGACCTAAATGGGAACTGAGGGCCTTTTGATTTGGGAGATACCACTTTTTCTAAGAGGGGTGTTTTTTATTATTTTAAAAAGTACATAAAACCTGTATGGTTGAAACGGTTGTAAGTATCATGCCAACGCTTCCAATTCAACAAACTTTTGTTTCCTGGAAGATTAAAGTATGCTTTAAGAATTTATAGAAAAAATGGTTTGGGGAAATCATCTGTATGCTCACAGTGTTTCTAGAAATTTCCCTATTTTTACAATCTCTTATTTGTCTATTTCGCCTATATTTGTAATATTAGCATTGGGGAAATTACAATTATTGGAGATTGTAAGCCTAATGTATTGCAAATATAAATATGAGATTACAGAAATATCAAAATGCTGAAAATACAGTGTTTCTATAGTATTTTGGTTTAAATCATTCATTTTTAGTTAGAAAAATTAGTTCAGGGATAATCTTACTAGTAGAGAACCATTTTGCATAACAAAGTATTTTGGTAGCATTTAACAATTTATAAAATATTAATGAATAACAACTTCTCCAAAAAGCAGTGTTTCTATTTAAAAAATTGGAAAATTGCATTTTAAGTATTTTATATTATTATTATTATTATTATTATTATTATTATTATTATTATTATTATTATTATTATTATTATTATTATTATTGTTGTTGTTGTTGTTGTTGTTGTTGTTGTTGTTGTTGTTGGTAGTGTTATTATTATCATTATCATTATCATTATCATTATCATTATCATTATCATTATCATTATCATTATCATTATCATTATTATTACATTAATTGAATTCGGGAAAAAAAATCATTTTAATTTACCAACAGAAATAATCTGTTTAATTTACCAACAGAAATAATTTTGATACCATTATATTTGGTACCAATGTATAGCTATGGGTCTCCTCTACCCAGTAATACCAAAATAAGTACAAATATTCCCCACACAATGTTGCTATGATGTCATAATGTGAGGGTGCCCATGAAAATTTGGGAAATTCTGCCCATGTACAAAAGTATATACGGTAGGAAAAATTGATTTTGGGCTAAAAATTCTACAAAAATTTAATTTTCAGTGAATATTCTCCTCAATATAAAAGGAAAAGACACACTATTCGCGAAATGAAAATCATTGATTTTACTGTACAAACCAATGGGTGCCTCACCAACCCCCCTCTATAGTCATCTTTGACGATCGGTTCTACCCGGGTTCTACCCGGGTAAGAACATTTTATCACTAAAATGAGCGCAAAGGATGGATCTACGACTAGCTTAGGTCGTTTGGGCGCAGGCACATGTGTTTTTTATGACGGATAAAAAATGTTAGGAGGGGGGTTGTTTTTCGTAGTTCTAGCTATAGGGTTAAAGCGGTTTGTAGTAGATAAACGGTCAAAACTAAAGGTAGATAATTGGTATTTAATGCAAATCTAAATAGATGGTCAAAATATTGAAAATGTGCACATTTTCAGAATTCACCATATAAATTTAATAGGGCTATTGTCACAGAGCACTCAAACCTTGAATGTTTTACTCAAAACATTTTATATTTCAAGAACATAATAACAAAAGTTTTATGAACATTCGGTAGCCTACCCTTGAAGGGAGCACACCATTAAATCAATGCGCCATTTGTGTAACCCTAATGAGTTCCGGTAAAATACAAAAACTTTTTGAGGTATTTGGGCTGCCCTTTATACAAATAATCAGAGAGAGTAGCAAATTATATCTCAAATAAAGTGTAAAGCCTATGCATGAATTTAAGTCGCCAAAAAAGTCGCATTTTATAATTATCGAGAAAATAGGTCCGCGAAATAGTCTTGAGAGCATATCAAAAACAGTGAGGGCGCTGTTTAGTGCCTCGTACCTGGAAAACGAGGTGGAACTTCAGGCTACCCATACATTGAATCATATGTTAAACTTTCATCGATTTGCAATCGACTGGTTGTCATAAATTATCTCAAAAGGTGCCCAAAAGGCTATGAGAAGTTGATATCTAGAACTTTTAACTGTAGATATTGTAAATGCAATCCAAATATTATTATAATAATGTCAATTTTAGTTGTATGCAGCTATTCATGACAAGTCAATATCAAAGTACGGTTTATTATTTATAGTTCATCATGAACACCATCAGTGTTGCAAGCATGCGTTTAACTTTTTACAGATGTAGTACATTTTTTGCCAAAAATGGCAACACTTACATGCGGAATGGCAACTCTGCTATTTTTTTAATATAAATACATTATACAAAGTACACTAAACTATTGTACACGATAATAGTACAATTTTATACAAGTATTCTATGCGAGAATCAGCTTTATGATGCACCTAAATCCATTTACAAAATTGAAAGTATGCAACATTTTCTGGCAACACCCCGTTTACCACATGATTTTCCCCAAACTAATTTCTTCCATTTTCAATGTAACAATGTCCCATCAAGTCAAACCTAAAATGACAAATCAAATGAAGCGTTACCATACGGGGTATGAAGCCCAGAAGTTAGGTCTAAATGGGAATATCCAAAATTATCAAAAACACCCCTATTTAAAATAAATGGTATAGCCCAATTCTGACCCCATTCTAATTTGTTATGCAATGTATTTGCTACTAAGCCTTCCATCTATATCGGGAAAATTATAAGAAAATATTAAGAAATTTTATGTGTGAGGTACAGTTACTCTAATAAAATGGTATTTTACTGCTCGAAAGTGTGACAATTGGTTAAATTGGCTAATAATGGAAAAAATGTCCGTTACTATGGCAACAAGATATAAATTGTCAAAATAAATCTACCAGTGTTTATATGAGACAAAGGCCTCTTACCACTCAACTTATAAGGAAAATCTATTTTTGGCCGTTGCCACCCAAAAGTCGAATTTCCTGGACAAGTCCTCTTAAGATGTTGATGCGTCTTAATGCAGTAGCCCCGAAGGGGGAGTGCGTTTGAGGCATCAACATCTCAGTACAAGTGCACTATTTTGTCCAATTTCTCGAGCAACAAGTGATACGCATTTATTCATTATAGCTTATTCATACACTCCTTGATAGTGAGAACCAACCAGAGCCTCTGTAAATTACTAACTAAATACTGTATAATTGCACGGGCGCGCACTCCGCGCACTACGCGCGGTGCTTTCGGACGCGTTCATTTTTCTTGCGGGTGGATGCATTTATATTTGCTTGCCTTTTCCAACATTTTTAGTGACAATTTTGTTATCAAAATAGCAAAAGTCACGAGATTTTTTTCTCGTGTATGAAATAGGTTAATAAATGTGTATCACTTGTTGCTCGAGAAATTGTACAAAATAATGCACTTGTACTGAGATGTTGATGCGTCTAATGCCCTCCCCCTATTTTGTACAATTTGACTCCCAACAAGTGAGACGCATTAATTAACCTATAAATAAACAATAAATGCGTGTCACCTTTTTAGAGTGAAATTGTACAAAATAATGCACGGGTACTAAGATGTTGACGTGGACGCATTAATATGCTCAACTCAGTTTTAGACGTGTAGTGTCAAATGTTCTCTCCTTGTTGGTGCGTAGCTTACCTTAAGAAATATTATTACTTTTATTATGATTGGATACCTGAATACAAAACCCACCCAAGTCCATGGAAAGTGATTTTGAGAAAACTAATAAACAAATGTGTATCATACATGCTTGGTATACATACATGCTGGATTTCACATGCTCAATAGACGGACGAAAAGGGTGGATTTGGGTTCATCTTTTAAACATAATAATGATAGGCCTATGTATAAGCAACAATTTCCCATGCTTAAATCAATTTGGCTAAAACGTATGGACTTGGGTGGGTTTTGCATTCATGTATTAAATTATATTTCCAGTTGCAGTTTTGTATAAACCTTAACGCTGTAGAGCTACTTTTTTATCAACTTGCAATTGGTAATGAAATACTTTTGACAAAATATGAAAGTCGGGTCATTACTCCGCCAGTTAATTGTAATAGTTATCAAATTGCGATAATGTTATCAGACTAGTTGACTGTTCCTGAATAAACAGAACGCCAAAAGCTAAATACGAGTAATTTCAACGGCTGCACCTTTAACTAAACATAAGCCTGTGTTCTGGAACTTTCTAGATTTCGCAATAATAACAAAAACCCAAGATACCTCGTGATAGAAGTGATCAAAGTAAGTATCAACGCGTATGTCAATAGCGAGTCTGGTTTAATTCTATTGAAACCGGGATTGAAACAATTCGTTGATTGGTATACCCTCTGACACTGCATTGAACGATATCTAGGTAAGTTGTTGTTGTTGTTGTTGTTGTTGTTGTTGTTCTTGTGTTTTTATAGTTAATTAAAGCTGATAAAACAACTTATATTCCTTTTGAAGTTATAATATGCGGACAAAATGTAAATAAGAACAATTCTCGTGTAGAGACGTACCGGGCCAACCAGCCAAGGTGGGCTGACGCGCTACTAAAATTATTTTACCGGCACAAATGCTAAAACTCGTCAAAATTAGGACAAAGTAAGATGCACATTACCAATTTCAGTCAATTTTCTACTGGCATTTTAAGCCAATAGTGGGGGGCAACATCCCCTACCTGACGATGTGCAATCCACAATGGAAAATCTTTCTCAACAACATCTTGACAACTGAAACATAGTAATCATTTGTAATTCTTGTGATTATTTATTACAGGGTTGTGTAGGAGGTAGAATGGCCGCATCAACGATATCACGTGAGTCATATTTTTTTCCTGTCAATAAGGCATTTAATATGATTCTTGTTTCTACTTCTTCTTCTAGTTCTTAGAGCTGTGCTTCATGCTTTAAATATCATGCATAATATGAAGGATCCATTAAATACTGTATGAAAAAGGTTAACAAGTACATTTTAGACACATTGTTCCTTTTATGAAATCCTCATTTTATCATTTATAGGTGTAATATTCCACATGGTAAATGTTTAAAAAACAACAACATATTATATCCCAGCAAACACAAAACGTTTTAAAAACGTTTTAAATAAGTTATATTTTGGCTTTTGGTTTAGGTAAAAACGTTTAAATAACATTAAAATGTCGGGTTATATAAAGGTCATGAAAATGTTTTAAAACGTTTTGTATGAAAACACACTACAAAAATATTTTTAAAATGTATTCAAAATGTTATTGTAAACTATTTTTGCAAACATAATTTGCCAAATATTTTGTCAACACTTTAAATAACATTATCTTAAAATATTTGCACCCCGCAGCAAACACAGAAGTGTTCTTAAAATGTTTTTTCAAAACGTTTTAATAACATTTAAATGTCGGGTTATATAAAGGTCAAGAAAACGTTTAAAAACGTTTTGTATGAAAACACACTGCAACAATATTTTTGCAAACAGTTTTTACCAAATATTTTGTCAACACTTAAATGACCATAATGTTAAAATATTTGCACAAGCAAACAGAGAAATATTTTTAAAATGTTTTTTCAAAACGTTTTAATAACATTAAAATATAAAGGTCAAGAATGTGTTCAAAATGTTATTGTAAACTATTTTTAAAAACACTTTTTGCCAAATATTTAGTCAACACCTTTAAAGGGCATTTCGTGATCCACAGCCTCATCCCCCACTTTTCTCAAAAAAAGTTGAGATTTTTATATCACTGGAAACCTCTGGCTACATAATGTTTATGTACAAAATATTTCTTGCAGATTAATTCGTTTAGCAAATATATCGTGAAATTTGAATTTCGTTCTGGTGCACCAGAACGAAATTACAACGCATTGTCTATGGAGCAGTGTAATACACATAATCATGCATAACTCGCGAACGCAAAATCGGAATGAACTGAAATTTTGGGAATAGGTTTTTTTCAGGGATATCTAATGAAAAATGACATAAATAGAGGATGCTAGGATCACGAAATACTCCTGTAAGTGTAACATTATGTTAAAATATTTGCACCCAGCAAACACAGAAGTGTTCTTAAAATGTTTTTCAAACCGTTTTAATAACATTTAAATGTCGGGTTATATAAAGGTCAAGAAAACGTTTGAAAACGTTTTGTATGAAAACACACTGCAACAATATTTTTAAAATGTGTTCAAAATTTTTGCAAACAGGTTTTGCCAAAGATGTAGATTATCAAAATTGTTTTTTAATGTTATGAAAACGTTTTATACCCTTAATATACCCTTTATATAACCCGACATAAACGTTTTCTGACAACATTTTATAACCTTTTGCAAATAATGTCGAAAACGTTTTGTGTTTGTTAGAATGGGCATCCCACTTAGGGGCTGTGCAATAATTATGAGCCCGGGGGTAAAATTTCGAACGGCTCGCCAAAAATCGCTTGCCCCCCCTCTCGGCCTCGCCAAAAATCGCTTCCCCTCTCGGCCCGCCAAAAATTCTTTGCCCCCCCCCTTATGCATGCCAAATTTTGGGGATCCAAATTTTCAAACCTTAAATGGTCTAGATACATGTTGCGAGCAAAGCGAGCAGGAAACTTTGCATATTTAAGCGTTTCCGTACTGTTTTCCTAAGCCTTTTTACAGCGTTTTATTTAAAAGGCGCCGCATGAATATGTGCCAAAAATCGCTTGCCCCGCCCCTTGACTCGCCAAAAATGGCTTGCCCTCCCCCCTTTTGGCTCGCCAAATATTTCTCCCCCCAATTTTACCCTCCCCAAGGCTCATAATTATTGCACAGCCCCTTATATCACACTTTATTGCTGGTAAGCAGTGGGAATGTCGTGGAGATGAGGATACCGATCGGACAAATCTCCTTCGGAATGTTTCGCGTTCAAAATTAATAAAATTCAGTATTTGCATTTTTTTCAGCATTGAAGATACTATTAATAGGCCTTCATGGGGAAGGAAAGTCTGCGGTAGGAAATAGTATCTTTGGTGACAGAATATTTAATCTTAACCCACCCAAGGACGAAGCAGACAGGACTCGATTTCACCAGGGACACGTTGACGGGCGTGATGTTTTAATTGTGGATTCCCCCGGCATCGCCACTGACTGGAAAAGACGAGATCGCGGGTCAGTTGCGGAGGTGGCAAAATGCTTCGTTCTCACCTCACCCGGTCCTGATCTTGTTGTGTTTGTCATTAGTATTGGTGGGCGAGCAATGGTGGACGCGATCAAAAACACCACAAAACTATGCACTGCTTTAGCAGGGAATTTTAAGGAGTAAGTATACACATAAACCCAAAGTTGCCGTTCATTTTTCATTAAATTTTAAATTGTACATGACTGTATTGAAGTTATTAAAAGGGGATTTCGTGATCCACAGCCTCACTCCCCCACTTTTCTCAAAAAAAGTTGAGATTTTTATACCACTGAAACCTCTGGGTACATAATGTTTATATACCAACAATTTCTCGCAGATTAATTCGTTTAGCAAAAATATCGTCAAATTTTAATTTTGTTCTGGTATACCAGAACGAAATTACAAAACTTGCCTATTGAGCAGTGTAATACCACAGATATTGGAAATCTGTGGTAATACACATAATCATGCATTACTCGCAAATGCAAAATCGGAATCAACTGAAATTTTGGGAATAAGCTTTTTTCGTGGATATCTACTGAAAAATATCATAAAAAGAGCTTGCTAGGATCACGAAATCCTCCTTTAAGGGATCGGATAGCAACGTTTGGGCAGTATTTTTGTGGGACCGGAGAGCACATCAGACACATCAAATTGCATTCTGAATACGAGGAATGTCCTTCTGATATCAAATAATTTTGATTATTTGAAATTCGCAATATAATACAAATTTTATGGCAAATTATTAAACAATTATATTTTTGATATTTAACAGTCCTATCGAAGTAAACTTTATAAATATAATGATACGAGCGTATATACTTAAAATTTATGTAGCTGGGAAGAAATGCTGACCACCATTTGAACAGTTTTACCTTTCGTATTGAATTTTAGCTACACATTTTTGGGGAAAAAGGGGGTGTTTGGATTTCATCTGGAATTGCCCATTTTAATAAAAACGTGTAATAATATCTGGAATCTACCAATGTACTTGAAGTGTTTAGCTAATCATAATGTGAATATTCGAAATATTATATATAATGCTGACGGTCGTTTCATTTCTTTGGTTAAAGGAAAGTGCTGGTGGTGTTTACAAAAGAAGATAGATTGGAAGATATTTCTTTCAAGGACGCCTTTGACCACCAGGTTCCAGAGATTAAAGACGCCGCTAAGAAGTCAAGAGGATACATTTCAATAAATAACAAGAAAACGCGTAGCCTGCAAGAAAGAAAGAAGGACGCATCGCCAATATTACAACATGCCTTCGATGCAAGGAAGGTAAAACCGGAACCAACTGAATTGTTTAGAAAAATAGAAGACGAAATATATAGGGAGGTAAATAGGCGCCAAAACAAACCTTCTTATATGTAATTAAACTTTGTAACATTTTATTGACAAGTATGGACACAATATTGTAATAACATAATCATGCTTCGTTACCCATTGTATCGATTTATTAAATCATGTTAATATCATAAATGGTACTTGATCGACACTGGGTATTACATCTGCCAAGATGAATGCAAACAAAGGTGGTTATAATGTCTTTATCTAGTTAAAGTAAATGAAGTAATTGTTATTGTTAATTAAGGCACAGCAGCAAATTTGTTCGATCTAGGGATGATCAGCTGTTAGTAGTTCTTCGATTAAATGTGATCACATTATTATGAACAGTAAATTAATTGATTTTACAAAAATTATAAGGATCGACCAAGAATCGACGGTCGATCAAAATATCGAACGAATTTGGCTCCATTGCCTCATCACGAGATTACATTAGTTAGACCTTAGCTGAACAAAATCACACAATTAACATATTATTTAATAACAGATGTAGTGTCATGAACGATTTTCTTTCAACACAATTATATAACCGAAGTAAAAGACACGTTCTCTTCTAAAGGATTCACGTGATTTTGTGACAGCATTTGGCTACCTTTTGTCGGAAAAGAATATTGTATAAAGATTATTTTAGCGGATTATACAGTTGGTGATTAAACTTCGATGGCATTTTGCCAGGACGAACATAAAATGCCATCATGGTGACGTCTATGGAGAAATGATGGTAGTGCGTACTTATTTTGGTATATAACTAGATAGAGAAGTCTCCGGCAGATTTAAACCAAAATGGAGGAGGGACCCATTTATACAAAATAAAAACCTAAGTATGCTTTGCAAAAAACATACTTAGGCCAATGATGTTTTGATTAGAAAACCACCAAAGTATAGCTGTGAGTCTCCCCTATCTAGTGACATTAAAATAAGTACATTTTCCATATGACGTTACTATGACATAAGAATGTAGGTGCGCCATCGCAAAATTGGGAAATCCTAACCGTGTACTATGAAGTTATCTCAATGTATAAACTTAATATCACAGAATAAGCATTTTTTGGCAGGTTGAAAGGGTGGATAAGCGATTTTTCTATATTACGCCCTAAAAAGTGTAGAACAACTTTCAAATATGCAAAATTTCCTGATAAATGTGTTTTAAATATGGGTCCCTCAGACTCTTGCATGTGTAAAGGGGGAAAAGCGATTTTTGGCACGTCAAAAGGGGCCGGGTAAAGGTTTTTTGGCACGTGGGGGACAAAGAATTTTTGGAACGGCCGAAAGAGGTGGGGGTGGTGACCAAGCGATTTTAGGCAGAACATTTTGAGAAATTCACCACCCGGGGTACACATAGTTATTATTATTAAGACTATGGTTAAGTTGCCTTGAAATGTTCGATTTTATTGATCTTGATAGTTATTAAAACTGACAGTCATGTTTTAGACATTACGTTTTGTTACCTGGAAAGATTTGATCATGTATGTCTCACCTCCTTTTTCAAACAAATCGATGGTAATAACTCTTGTAGTGAGGGATCAACATTTAGCCACAAATTGCCTCAGGCAAAACTCACTTCCTGGGAACTAAATACCACACAAGGTCATTTTTATGCAACTCATTTTATTGTGACCCAATGCTATAATGACATCCTTGTGATCTGGCCAATTCATTGACAGATACGAACCTCAGTAGGCAATTCAATAGTTTATCAATTCTCTCCAGGTAGTGAAACGTAATGACCAACTTCAACTTCATTTTCGTAATTTAAATGTCCGTCGTTCAATCGATGTGTCATATTACTCACGGATAACTTGACTATATTGTTGAGTTGGGTATGACTAACATTTTCTTGATTCATTATAGAGAAATCTTAGGTGTATATTATCGTTACGATTCGCCTAATGGCGCATATGGGCGCCTTGACATAACTATAATTTTAGGCATTAACTAAAAGTGCCCTTCCGTAAAAATCGCTCCAGCAGGGCATGTGCCCTTAATTTTTGTGGGAATTTTCAGAAGAGGGAGCTCCCTATTTGTACATGAAATGTATCATAAGGCAAAGTATCCAGGTGCGCAATTACTGATTATGAGGCGAATCTTTACGGCAAGCTAATAAAAATTTAGCAGGTGCCTAGTCTGCACCCTTGCACTCATGGTTCAAATTCAAAATTGCTACAATCTTGTTTCCTGTGCTAAAAATTTTCAATTTTGGTTTTAAGGATTCAGAACATACTAAATTTAAGATCGAACAGTAAAAAAAGATTCCCAATTTTGAATTTTCACCACATACAAACCATTTCTTACCCAGAAATAGAAATACTTCTTAAAATAATGTGCGATGACATAAAATAGCTTAAGGGGGTACTACACCCATCAATAAATGTGTGTATATTTTTGCATTTTTCTCAAAAACTAATAACACAGTGGTAATAAAAGTTATGTATATTATAGGGGCAAGGAATCCAATTACTGCACTGGAATTTCAGTGACCCAATACAAGCGGTGCGTTATTTATGATAAGAAAAGATGTACCGCTAGAATGTACCTCATTTTCTATCATATATACTGAGCCGCTTGTCTTGATTCACTGAAATTTTAGTGTAGTAATTGAATTCCTTGCCCCAATAATATACATAACTTTTGTTACAGTGTGTTATTATTTTTTGAGAAAAATGCAAAAACGTCACGAATTTACCACAGGGGTGTAGTACCCCCTTAATGGGATGGAGAAAGAGAATAATCAGTGAACATTCATAAAAAATTGTGACAATGAATTGTTTTAAGAATAGTTCAATAAATATGTTCATGTAGAAATATGAATAATGTGTCATGATAATAGCAAAATATTTCGATGTGTGTCTCCTCATTTTTACACTGAAAACAAAAATTAACTTTTCCGTGTCGTTTATATCCATGATCCTTTTAATGGGTCATTGGAATTAAACTATTTTTCTTGTTAATTTCAACATAGAAATTGGTCATTTTGACACAAATTTTGATTATTTCTTAATAATTTTTGATGTCATTTACTTTACCCATTTGTTCTATGTCATTTTGACCAATAATTGGCGATTCTCCCGCGGACTCATTTTCCGGGTTAAATTTGACCATGTTTGTGTTAAATTTAACCAATCTGTTTTTAGTGTGTAACCCTCATAACTGTTAACTGTTCAATTTTGGAGGAAATGTTAAAAAATGGTTGGTTATCTACTTAAAAAAATGCTCCCAATGCTTATTACATTATTTGGATGATATAAATTAATTTCATAAATAGTATACCGAAATATGGAACCACTCGTATGGCTTAGCGGGAAATATTTGGACGCACGATCTTTTCACTCCTGGTTCGAACCCCGGTAGGGCATGTCTACTCTACTTTTGATATTATTTTACTCAGTTTTATGTTTTTTCTTAATCCTAGATTTTTTATTTTTTTTGTTAAGAAACATAATATACGATTTTGGTCAAAATCCAGTATTCTTTGCCGAAAATTATGAAAATACTTATATTATACTAGTAAACAACTGCCATGAAGATTTTCTGGTCATTTGAATCAGAAATAAAAAAGAAAGGTAAAAAAGATAGCACGAATTATTTTGACCACTACAGCTGTGCTACGGGCATTTAAAGAGGGTGTAAGTTGATCGTGTCATGCATTTTTACTCATTTTTAAGCTACTTTGCTCACCATAATGACCAGGGGCTATTTTAACGTGCCTCCTGGCACGTTTGTGCAGTGAGATTAAAAATCCGTGCAGTGAGAATTAAAAATCCTTGCTTAAAATATTTCTATGCCATTCGACAAACTCAATAGGGTTGCATTAAATATATTACCCATGGTAATATTCAGATAAAATGTCTCAAGTTTATCGCAAAATATTCGCGCGATTCGTGCGCATTTTTACAATAAACCTATTATGTCGTCAAAAGTTGTGGATTCATATACTTCAAGACATTTTTCCAACCTCAGAGTCGGTGTATATTTGAGGTGAACGTGAAATTGCAGTATAGTTACAAATTTTGGCTGTTTCTTATTCTCTCACGTGACATAAAATCCGACTGATGTCACTTTGTCATCACTGAGCTATTTAAAATATGACTAAAATGGCTGAAATTGACCCAAAATTGAGAAAATGGTAATTGGTTTGGTTTCTTTTAACTGCATGATTTTTTTTAGTTTAATGCTTTAAAATGCTTAGGAAACTCATTTTAGAGCTAAAATTTGGCCAAAGTACCCAAAATATGTACAAAAAGTTTCTTACTCGTTAAGTAGCAATTTGGTATTGTTTCTGACTCACTGGCGTAGCCTGATGAAGTTTTGGGCTTTGGCTATACTTTTGCAGCATTGAGAAATATCTCCTATTACCAAAAACTGCTCAAATTGACCTAAAATTGAGAAAATAATAATATGATCATACTGCCTTCAATGTTTTTTTCTTGATGTCATCAATTTACTCTTTGTAGATACAAGTTGATAAATGACATGAACATGTTTACAAAATTCTTTTTTGGGCCCAAAATAACCCAAAAGACATATTATGTTAAACATTTATTTAAAACCTGTAAGATCGTTGCATTTGTTATTTATTCGGCCTATGCGCTGCTACTTCAAATATATATTCACAGTAGCTATCAGTCATCAACATTAAACGCTTATGAGAATCATTTTAAGGCCAAAAACTGATAAACAAAATCCAAAATGTGTAATCGTTAATATTGATTTTGTTTTTTAAAAAAAAGGTTATAATCACTATAGTATCGTTGCAATTCCTTTGTTGATGACTAATGAAATTCTGGACCTTGACTCGCTTGTCATCATTGAGTAATTTCAAAGCCTATGCCATACCAACACATTGTGAAATGGATGTAATATTTTTAAAATGGAAAAGGCTGTGTATTTGTTACATAATTTAGTTCTTTACGGTTGAAATGTAGTCACCGAGTCGAAATATCTATAAACAAATTAAACACATACCTCGGCAAATAAATTATATACATATGAAATTACTACTTTCTCAGTGAGACATAATTGCCTTTGGGCAAAACTTTTCTTAAATAGTTTTGACCGAAACCAAAACGCGTATAAAGCATATCAAAATAACATCTAAATGTCGGGTTATGGTCATTAACATCTAAATGGCGTGTTATGGTAATGAAAACGATTTTTAAGAGGTTTGATATAAACAATAATCAAGAAAAGAAAAAAAACAACTATACTCACATTCCAGGTTCTAGACCAAATCTATTGTTCCCAACCCCGAGTATATGGTTGACATGGTTTAACCATACTTAAGTAGTAAGATTTAGACCATGGTGAATAAACTAGACATTTTTAATGAAAATAGTGAGCGTGAGAGAAAAACAGCCTAATGCCTTGAACCCAGGCTAAAAGCAGGTTACCTGTCGTTTCTTTTCAGGATCTAGATCTTTTGTGCACAAATCCATGTATTCTCCCGCGATGTGACTATGCGTGCATGGTTTGGAAACAAAATAATGAGGATTATGTTGTCAGTAATAAACACCTCAACAGAACAAAGTTCTTACTGTTTGAGTGGTCATAAAATAAAATAATTTTTAACACAATGAACCAAGGCTAAAAGTAGGTTACCTGTCGTTTCTTTTCAGGATCTAGATCTTTTGTGCACAAATCTATGTATTCTTCCGCGAAGTGACTATGCGTGCATGGTTTGGAAATAAAATAGTGGGGATTATGTTGTCAGTAATAAACACTTCAACAGAAGAAAGTTCTTACTGTTTGAGTGGTCGTAAAATAAAATAATTTTTAACACAATGAACATGATGAACCAAGGCTAAAAGTAGGTTACCTGTCGTTTCTTTTCAGGATCTAGATCTTTTGTGCACAAATCTATGTATTCTTCCGCGATGTGACTAAGCGTGCATGGTTTGGAAACCAAATAGTGGGGATTATGTTGTCATTAATAAACACCTCAACAGAAGAAAGTTCTTACTGTTTGAGTGGTCGTAAAATAAAATTATTTTTAACACAATGAATTAAACGCTCGCCAGAAAAAGAAGTAAATATGGTATAATATGATCAACTTGGAAATCTCGAAGACGTTTAATATCAAATAACTTTAAGAAAAATCTTTTTAAGTTAATCATGAAAAGGCTTTGAAAAGGCCTTTAAAAATTTCGTGAGACTCTACTCCCTGCCCCGAGGAAGGGGCTTTGACCCTGGACTCCACCAGGGGATCTAAGGCGGATCCCTGGACCCCACTCGTTTGAGCTCACAACATTGATAACATGCCAGTAAAAATAGTCCTAACCCCAGTGTCGCCGGAGCCATTGCGGGCCCGGGGGTAAAATGAACGCACGGGCCCCTTTGATCAGCGATGACAGTGCAGGACTTCATAATTGTGTGTAGGGGTGTGTGTGTGTGTGTGGGGGGGGGGGGGTAGGCAACAGCAGTGACGTAAACTTCTTTTTGACACGGGGAGGTAATATCCTTGAACATATGTTGAAGTGGACCAAAAGTATGGTGTGCAGCTACCAATAATCAAATATGAACATTCATGATTGAAGAAGACAAATGCGCACATTTGCAATTTAAATGTCATTGTGGCATTTTGTTCCCAGTTTCTCTGAACAACTTCCGCGCGAAGTGCAGAAAAGTTGCTAATTTAAATGCTAATTTGAAGCTAAAATAATCAAGTATGAACCGTTGAATTGGACAAATGAAAATTGGAAAAAGTTGCAGTTCAAAAGTAGCGACTTTTGCTCCCAAATTGAACTTATCGGTACAATTTCCGCACAAAATTCCGCTAAATTATCAAATAATGACCATTGAAGAGCACAATGCGCGCGAAAATTTGCAATTTGTGTTCCCACGATTAAGCTGCACTTCCATGATTTCTCGAAGTTTTCATTATACCGAGGATGATAATTGTGGCAAAGGCACACAGTAACATAATTCAAGCGATATATTTATCAGAAAGTGAGAGTCAAAGGCTATCTTGTATTGTTAAGGGGGTACTACACCCCTGGCAAATTTTGTGACTATTTTTGCATTTTCTCAAAAATTATAGCGCATTGGTGACAAGTAAGATATGTATATTATAGGGGCAAGAACTACTGCACTGAAAATTCAGCAACTCAAGGCAAGTAGTTATTGATTTATTGATCAAATAATGGTTTTCCCTCATTTTTGACTGTAACTCCACAACTGTTGTTTGTGCTGAAATAAAATGTCCAGTGCAGTAGTTGTAGTCCTTGCCCCTATAATATATCTTACTTGTCATCAATGCTCTATAATTTTTGAGAAAAATGCAAAAATAGGCACAAAATTTGGCAGGGGTGTAGTACCCCCTTAATGCACGTCTCTTTTCTTTGTTTTTTACGGGCCCGCTACTATTGTTTGCTTTTTATGAGCCGCGTATTATTTATATTATTTCAGGTATATTTTATTAAAACACTCAAATAGCAGCCAAAATGGCTGAATTGCATGGCGAATTACAATCAAATTGATAAAGATATGCAAATAATATTAAAATACATTAAAAAAACTTGAATTATTGCACGATACATAGTACTCAATGAAAATTTTTAAATGAACAGTCAAAGAATTAAAGGACAGAAATAATATAGCTGTAGCTCATACTCAACCGTACTCACCTCAACACTATATCTCAAACGCACCCCTGCACACACCTCACCACACCACTCCCATACCCATACACACCCACCAACATCCACTGATGCACTCCCACACTTACCATTGCACAAAAACTCAACCTAATAAAAATATCAATGTGACGGCATAATAAAAAGATATGATAATATGACAATATGACAGGAGAGGGAATACCACTTAAGGGCTTGGACTACCAAATCACACCAGCCCCTCCCTTCCAAACCAAATCACTAGATGGACAGGAGAACACTATAAGCATGATTCAGGAGTTCAGCCATGTATGGAACTTGGCTTTCCTTGAATCTTTTGGTTTTCCACCTGTAACTCTTGACTTTAGGGGACTTTCTTAGGGTCATTGAGGATGAATAGTCAGTGGCAGGGAACCATCTGGAGAATTTTTCAGATGCATGTGCTTTGGAGGCAAACTCCTTGCAAATCTGCCGTCTACGGGAGTGTAGAGGCTCAAGATCCAGAGTGACAAGGGAGTCGAAGTATTAAAGATTTATACTCCTTTCCAAAGAGTAGCTTACATACACGTTTCTGAATTCTCTCCAAACAGTCCTCTTGACTCTGGGCAAGACCTGCATGCCACAAGGGGGCTGCATACTCTCATATTACCTTTGTAGACAGAGAGGATTTCACCTGCGTTGATACCTGCTTCTCTAAGTTTACGTAACATGAACATTTTTCCATTAGCTTTGGAATGCATATTGTCTACCTGGCCTTGCCATTTCAAATCATTTTGGATGATAAGTCCCAGCAACTTGACTTTCTGGACTACTGCTAGGGAGTGCTCAGAGATGCGTAGATCAACATCCTGGGGATTGTTTTTACCAAAGTACACTCTCATGGCTTGGCATTTACTTGGATTCAACTTAAGTTTGTTACTGACAGACCACTCATGGAGAGATTCCAAACACTGCTGTACCTCAGATACATCATCAATGGCTCTATTTTCACCTATTGTAAAGTCGTCAACATACTTCCAAACCTTCATTCTGTTGTCATCAAACTCAGTGAGTGCATCATTGATCATGCCTAAAAAGGCAATAGGACCAATGATAGTGCCCTGAGGTACACCACCATGTAATTCTACCCACTCAGAGTAAGTGTTTTTGTACTTCACTCTTTGTTTCCTCCCAGAAAGGAAGTCCACCATCCACTGCACAAGGGAAGGAGAAACACCAAGCTTGAGATGCTTTGTGACTGTGATATGGTCAATTAAATCGAAAGCCTTTGAAAAATCTGTTAGCACAAGTGTGCCAACATTTTTTGATTTCTCGGCACCTGACATCAAGTGGTGATAGACATCAACAAGGCAGTGGGTGGTATAGACAATCCCTTCTGTTTACCAAATTGTCTTTGGTCAACATGGGGATGAATGGGATCCACAATCCATTTGCAAACTCTTCCTTCAGCGACTTTCGCAAGGCACGAGGTTAGAGAAATTGGACGCAACTTGTCGATTGGCGGAGCTTGGGGATTGGGATGACATTGGCTTCCTTCTACTGGATAGGAACAATACCGGCTGGCTCAACTCATATGCATACTCTTTAAGAAGCCTTGGTGGGATATCATCAGGACCCCCTGCTTTGGAAGCGGACAACTTACTAAGATCATGGTAGATCTCCCATGGTTGAACCATAGGCAGTGGCACAGGACTAGGTAGATATGCAGGAAGATCATTCAACTTCAATGGCTGTTGTGAATTAGAAAAACTGACTAAGTGTTGATTGATGGCGTTAGCAACACTCACATGGTCAGAAGCAGCAACATCTGGCACATTGATGCTTTCGGTCTTTTTAATTTTTGCCAGGTACCTGATCTCCTTGTGCCATCGACCTGGTTCAGTCTTCTGGAGTATCCTAACCTTATTGATATTATGGGCACTTTTGCTTTTCTGATCTCTTTGATAACTCTGTTTTTGAGATCAGTCCATGTGGATTTGTCACCCTTGGCGAACGCTTTCTGCCTTTGGTTAATTAAGTTCTTGACACGGTCTGTCATCCAAGGTTTGTGTCATTAGCATGTAACCTGACAGTTTTGACTGGGAAAAATTGTCAACACCCTCATTAACTGTTTGATAGAAAGCGTCAGCCTTGGCCTGGACGTCTTTGGCATTATACACAGTGTACCAGGCTTGATTCTGGATCCATCTACCACATTCTTTGAGATTAGAGTCTTTGATTGGCCGAACAGTCTTAACTTGCTTGATGTTAACACATTTGGAAAATGTAGGTACCCAACTGACACAATTGTGGTCACTAAGCCCAATTGGAGAACTGATGTGGGGTCGCTTGTATAACTCAGCAACATTTGTTATAATCAAATCCAGAATTGCGTCCTCTCTAGTTGGTAAGTCAACCACCTGTGTCAATATGTTACCTACACATAATGGTGTAATATTTGTACGATTAAAATCGCCTAACAAGATTACACCAGCTTGTGGTTTTGAGGAACGAACATAGTCAATGGTTTCAATCAGATGAGATATCAGATGAGAGCAAAGAAAACAGACTTTATAATGGACACGTAAAGGCAAATAAATGAGACCGTAGTGGGCCCGTAAAAAGTAAAGAAAAGATACCATGGGCCCGTAAAAGGAAGAAAGGAGACCTTAGTGAGCATGTAAGCTCAATAAGCTTAAAGCAAATTAAGAAGGATACCTTATAATGGACCCGTAGGGCCCGTAAAAAAGCCAAGAAGAGATACCTTAGGATTAATGGTCAAGAAAAATGACCTTAGTTGGCCTGTACAGTAAAGCAAAGAAAAGATGCCTTAATTACAAGGTATCTTTTCTTTACTTTTTACGGGCCCCTGAGCTCCATTTTCTTTGCTGTTACGGCCCATAGTAAATTATTTTTGCAGCCCCCTAGGATCATGGGCCCGGGGGTAACGAAATGACTCGCGTATTCCATTTTATGAGTGTTTTCCAAAAAGTTTTAAAGCCGGCTTATTTTCACCATTTTGTTACGTGAGCTATAAAGTTGCCGTCGTAGTGCACCGTTCACCACCTGTGCATTAAACACCAAAGAACGAGACAAAAGGCGCATGTTGGAGAACAATCCTTTGCGCTCATTTTATTGATAAGAAATTGATAACCCGCTTTACCCGGGGGTAGTATATACTCTGAATCAAAATATTAAAAAAAAAATTAATATTGAGTAAAAAAAGAGCAGGGCAACCAAATGAGTCAAATGGAACTCAATATTGACTAAATACCGTAAACGTTCGCCTAATGGCGCTATGGGCTCCCTTGACATAACTGGAATTTTAGACATAACCTAAAGTGCCCTCCCATAAAAATCCCACCAGTAAATAAGGGCACATACACTTAATTCTTGTTGGGATTTTTAGCGGAGGGAGGTCTCCTTTTGTACATGAAATTTACCCCAAGGCAAAGGAGCCCAGGTGCGCCATTAGGCGAACGTTTACGGTATTTACTTAATATGAGTATAGATTAATCAACATTGAGTTAAATTTTACTAAATTTGTTGCTCTGTTCCCTTTTTACTAAAAAGTCGAGTTATGAATATTGGAAGTGTAAATATGCAGGCGCCTATACCACAGGGACAGATTGGACAACGTCATGGGGTCCCGGAGGGTCTGCCATGAGCCCCGGGAAAAAAGATCATACTTTTCTCCATAATAGCAATAATTCAGCTCTACCGGATCTTGTTTTTGCTCAATCTTTGGAAGGCTAAGCATTTATAATCATGCACTTATTATGGAATAATGACAGAAGTTGAAGCCATGCTTTGACATCTGTGAAAGATGTGTTTACGACGTAGGCCAATATCATAATATAAACATCTACCAAAAAGTAATTACCCCCCCCTTATTATGAGACAATAACTCAATCAATAGTCAGCAAAATTTAAAACTGAAATAACAAAAGGAAATTTGTTTTACAAATTTGATGACTCATTTGTCTTAAGGGGGTACTGCACCCCTGCCCAATTTTGTGCCTATTTTTACATTTTTCTCAAATATCATAGCGCATTGGTCACAAGTAAGATATGTATATTATAGGGGCAAGGACTACAACTACTGCACTGAAAATTTTTATTTCAGCACAGACAACAGTTGTGAAGTTACAGTCAAAAATGAGGAAAACCAATATTTGATCAATAAATCAATAACTACTTGCCTTGAGTTGCTGAATTTTCAGTGCAGTAGTTGTAGTCCTTGCCCTATAATATACATATCTTACTTGTCACCAATGTGCTATAATTTTTGAGAAAAATGCAAAAATAGGCACAAAATTGGGCAGGTGTAATATTTCTTAAATACCCCAAAATCTATTGCCATTTAGACTCTTTGAATGAAAAAGATGCCTATTCAAAAGTTGCACCTACACCCAATGAAAATGGGTATATGTGAACTGAACTGAACTAAACTGAACTAAACTGAATGTTGCTTTTGTTGCTAGAGTGCCTAAAGGTACACTGACTTGAGCAGCTTCGTAGTCCAACTTTTGCATCTTTTTATTCAAGGAGTCACCATGGCTATAAATGTTGTGCTATCCAGACAAATCGGGTATCAACATTTTCAGAATTAACATTCTTTGTTTTTGCTATTTCAGTTTATAAATTTAATAATAAAGGGGGATAATTAGTTTTTGGTAGGTGTTCTTATTCCTTGTAAGAAGTATATACCAAAGATTGGGAAGTGACACTTGAGATAAAAAGTAATACAACTAGGGAAGCCGCCATTACCTTGCCATCGCGTAGGCCTGGAACACTACCGCGATTTCTACCGGCTGCATCGCGCCCGTGCTCCGCGTTCAAGTCATGAAAATTACCAGTAAAATCGTGGCTTGCTGCTTCCACGGTTAGACTTTTTCAAGCCTGCTACAGTGCATTTTTTTCAAATGTTGAACAGCTTTTTTAATACTTTTAATTACATTTCTTAGCGCATCCATGAACTTAATTTATCAAATACATTAAATCAACCAACAATCCCGCTATCCGGGCCAAGATTTATAAAAGAAAAATACTGTTTCAAACACGAAAATTAACCTAAATTTCGCGCGATACACGTAAGACTTGGCGATAGTCTATTCAGATATCGTTGTCAAGCTCGAGGTGATTGACCCCGAATGATTGACAGTTGGGAACGCGCACTGTTACGCGTACAGCACCCCCTTTCTCCAAGATGGCGGCGCCCATGCTGGTACCAACTTTGTGGTTCGCGGCAGCTTCTGTACAGCATACCTTAGCGTGCAAATTTGGCCAAATTAGGAGAATCGGCGAATCACTGTCAACCCCTTGCCTGCATGTTCATGGAGGAACAGTATCCCAATTAGCCACTTCACCTGCCACGCCTGCCTTTGTATCGCGTGCAAAACCAGGAGTTGAGTGCTTACACACAAGGTTAGAACTGAAAAGCAGTAGCCTAATTGGAGGAGCTCCTCAAAGTGGATAGCCTATACAGTCAGCTACCTGCACAACCGATTCGTTTGTTCTGCAAGGCTCACTCAGTCATTTAATGAGGCAATACAAACGATCGAAATTGGTGTTGAAATGAGCAAAATTTTGAGTTACACCTTTTCAGTGTAAACATTTTTTCTCAGCCAAATGAAAAGCAATAATTTTCATTTTTTCAGTAAATGGCTGGAAAAACTATAATACTTGATACTGATTTTTTTTTAAAATCCTGGTGTTAAAACTTAGGCCTGAAATTCAGTCATTTAGTGTAAGATATTCGATTTTTATAGGCTTCAGCTCGGCCCGCGAGCTTTTTCTTGGATCAACCTTTTAGCTTTTCAAAGTAATATAGTTCGCTAATGAAGGATTTTCCCCAACTTTCTAAAGCACATCACCGTGAGCTATATATCATAGTTTTGTCAGAATTTCCGTTTTGATTTCACCATCTTTCACTGTCGGCTGAAAAAATTTCTAAATCAACACGTGAAATCTAAAGGCTAGTACTAGCATTGTGGATCGATATCCCTGGGTTTAATAGGAATACCGGCATGGCTATAGTGTTGCCAGAACTTCAATATAGCAAAGAAATTCCCAGACCTATAGCGCTCCTACTGATCATGTTTAACCAGAACACCCAATTGGGGATTTAATCGCTGGTCGGGCAATTTGCTTTCAATGAAAAATTGACCTGGATAACAACAAAGGAAATATCGACTATTTCTGCTGGTTGCTCTCGAGATAAAAGTACTCACCATTGCCTACTTTTTACTTAGTTTGACATTTTCGGATCATGAATGGAAAAAGGGTAAAACAAAACGGAAATTCTGACAAAACTATAACATATAGACCCACACGATGTGCTTTACAGAGGTGGGAAATATCTTTCTTTAGCAAACTATGTTAGTTTGAGACGCTAAAACATGAATTCCGTAAAAAGCTCGCAGGCGAATTCAAGGCCTATAAAAATCAAAAATATCACACTAAAAGACACAATTTGATGCTTAATTTTAACACCAGGATTTTAAAAAAAATGTATATCCAAGCACCAAGTTTTTAACTGACATTACTGAAAAAAAAAATATTGCTTTATATTTGACCGAGAAAATTAATTTCATAGCAAAAGGTGTATCTCTGAATTGTGCTGATTTTTACATGTATCGATCGACTTTTAGCGCGACTAAGCATTTCTAAAGAATTGGTTGTCCAGGCGGCAGACTGTATAGGGGTTAGGACGTCCTTTTCTGGCAGTTTTGCCTGCAATTCGACGTGTTCGAGGAGATCCATAATTGTATTTGTGCTAAGTTTTCCTCACACACCTCATCACATTCCTATGAAAACTCCTCGTTTTGTATGTAGAGTGTGTACAGTTTAACACATTTCACACACTATTATACGCTTTTCCCGTCTCCTCGTTTAGTCGTATTGGTGTGTTTGAACGTAGATCGCAAGGAATTTCAAAGATTGCCAAACTGCTACTGTTTGTTTCTTGCTTCCTATGATGCTTTAATTAAAGATCATATCTAAAATTTGATCTGATTTTTATGAAAATAGTCTCAAATTGTTCGTCTTCTATAAGCAATTAATAAAAAGAAAGGATGTTTCGTTACCATGGTAACATGATGACAAATGTTAATGTCCATTGAATCATATAGACCTGGCCCTTTTTTTGCTACATGTATGTTACCGTGGTTACTCATATAATGAAACATCCATGTGACGTGAAAAGGAAATACTCAATACTTGAGTAAATTAATGTTGAGTACGGGTTTACTCCTCTGTCGAGTACAAACAAGACAAAATGGAATACTCAATACTTGAATAAATGTTGTATCAATTTTACTTCCAATTTTGAGAAAATTTGTGATCAACAAGTTGAGCAAACAGCTAATCACCCACGATGGAGTAAAAATTATCCGAAATTAAGTATTTCCTTTTTAACCACTTATGACATCTGAAGAGTGGTAAGTCCAGTACCATGCCTAAATTAAAAATTAGATACAACCAAAAACATGCAAAGGGGACAAACATTCATTAAAGATGATGGCAGGACGGAATGAAAATACTACTCGGTAAAACTAGGTGATCGATAGATTTTATTAACTGATAACGATCTACACATGTATCTAAATAAAGCGCTAAAGTTAAGCGAGTTGAGTATTTGAGTATTTGTCTATATTAATACGACATCTGATTAAGAAAAAGAAAAACTGACCTACGATGGAAACAGATAAATAAGCAGATGATACATTATTCTACATCATTGGTATGCAACATTTAACAAAATTACATATTTTTCTTACGTGACTAAAGATTAAGAATACAATTTTATATTACATTCAACAGTCACTCAGAACGCTACATGGTAAAATCAACACTTTTTCTGAGACCTCATTTTTTAATTTGAAATTAATTTCCCAGTCAAATAAAAAACAATAATTGCATTTTTTCAGTAATGTCAGGTAAAACTATATTCTTTGATATTTAAAAAAAATCCTGGTATTATAATCAGGAATGAAATTGTGCCTTTAAGTGTAAACGTTTTGATTTGTACAGGCCCGTGAGCTTTTTTGGTGTTAACTTTTTAGCGTGTCTAATATAGTTCGCTAAAGAAAACAAGAACCACTAACCGCGAAATGTGGATATCCAACAAGCTTAAACTAGAAATTAGAATGAGGGAAATCAAATCTTACACTAGAAGACTAAAGTTCATGCCAATTAGGAGAGTAATGATTATATCCGTGACGTCATTGGAATTTGATAATTTCAAGTGTCAAAATTATTAGGTTGTATCGAAAAACATTTGCCCTTTTCTTTCCATTATTTTCATATTGTGAAGTACCATATTATAGCTGAGGTTTCAGGACAATGTTAGAAAAATATATCTGCTGGTGATTCCATGTTGAAATTTGCCAAACAAGTCATGCAAGTTGTATTTGCACTCGAAAGGGTACAAAATTTGGTGACATCTCTTGTCCGCTATTTTTGTTTTCTCAATCGACTTGACCGTTTGATGTCATGTAATCTACTCAGAACTCTAGTCAACGATGTGCCTTAGAGAGGTGGGAAATATCTTTCTTTAGCAAACTATATTAGTTTGAAACGCTAAAAAATGAATTCCGAAAAAAGCTCGCAGGCGAAGTTAAGGCCTATAAAAATCAAAAATCTTACACTAAACGACACAATTTCATGCCTAATTTTAACGCTTAGGATAAAAAAAAAATGTATATCAAAGCACCATGTTTTTAACTGACATTTCTGAATGAAAAATAAAATGACCGAGAAAATTAATTTCATAGCAAACAGGTGTATCACTGAATTGTGCTGATTTCAGCATGTATCAATCAACTTTTAACGCAACTATGCATAACAATAGAAGCTGGTGACTAAAGTTCTTAGTGTAATAGACCTGAGTACCCGTTGTTTTTGTTATACTGCTAACTAAAGTGTTGCATGGTGCTAAAATTCTTGCCTCCCACCAAGATCGGTTTTTGTTTTTGGCGTTCACCCTTTTTCCCTAAATAGGCTAATGATAGCGGATCTTTATGTTGAACAAGCGTAAAATATGTCACAGTAGAAGATGCATTGGTTATAACAGAAGATAATATTGAAATATATTCTCTCCTTCTTGTGCTTTAGGATTCATCCCTGTTATTTTTCTCTGAAAGAAGTGGTTAATTTCCCCTTTAGCAGACCTATCGGCTAATATTTAGAGTAAGATGATCAGTGATGTTGGTAAGCGATAACGAATTAAGGGCGACATTTCGGGTTAGAGAGAAATTTTGTTGTCTAAATCAGGGACGGGATTTTGGGGTCGCAATACCATGAATACGAAACATGCAACACGAAATACGCAATACGAGATTACAATAGAAATTCCGGGGCACAAATGAGTACCCCCTCCCCCGATAAACGCCAGACGAAATACGGGATCGAAATACGTAACAAGAAATTAAACTAACAAACAGTCAGTCTCGAGGCCGATTTATAATGATGTCACTCGACCATTTCTGTTATCGCAATCCCGTTTGTTGCGAGAGTTCACACCAGAATTTTATTATCTCGAGTACTCATAAGACCGCAACCAAATTCATGTTTTTGTTGTAGGCCTATTGCACAGAATGGGAAAATTGTTTTCCCGATATAGATAGATGAGTAGTTTCAAGTCACATAATGTGACCTGCTACAACGAAATTAGTATAAGTTGGTAGTTTCAAGACATCCTGAGTGACTGAGTTGATGTTCTTTGTTTGCCGCGTATCTGTTCAAGCCAGAAGTATGTCGGTATGTCCTTTGTGAATGGGGCACATTCATGAAGGAAACAAAGACCACGAACGCAATAGCCAGTGCGTTTCGAAACAACCAACTTGCGACTTTGCGCTCACATCGTGGTAGCAGGTCACATGTATGTACTCATTGCTATCATGCCCCCTCCCATCTAGCCGCGTAAACCAATAATATACAAACTTAGATTTTTTCAGGAATCGAAAAGACCTGCTTACGTTCATCTACCACCTGCTTGTTTTACTAACACTAGTGGAAATTTAATATAAGAATTCGTTTAAAAGTAATGAGAATTCACTCATTACGTGGACATGTCCTTAAAAATGTTTACCCCCGAATAGCCAGTATCGGGGGTAATACATTTTCTTTCCCTGATCACATATGGTCAGCAGGGGGAGAACTCCAACCATGCCTAGCCGTGTGTAATAACTCTTGCCCTTCTTCCCTATAGTGACCATGGTACCCGGGCCATGGTATGTGAAAATAAGACCAGGGAAAGAAAATTTATTACCCCGATACTGGCTATTCGGGGTAAACATTTATAAGGACATGTCTTCGTAACGTGGACAAAAGCAAACTTGAGTACCCCCCCCGGAGTACAAACTATGGGAATGGAATTTTTTCTCAAATTTGCATGGAACATTTTCTCATTTCTATGACACTTTATCCCTAGAACTACGAAAGGGATATACCACCCCTTCAAGATTTTTTATCCGTCATACAAAAACGTACGCGTTTACGCCCAAACGACCTAAGCTAATCGTAGATCCATCCTTTGCGCTCATTTTAGTGATAAACGTTTTACCCCAACACATTATCCGGGGGTAGAACCGGTCATCAAAGATGATCTGGGGGGTTGGAAGCCCCAATGATTTTCAGTTCGCTTTTGTGAAATTATTCCAAGAGCTACTGACTTGTTACTTGTTAGTTAGGTGAAAATAGTAATTTCCTTTTATATTTAGGAGGAAATTCGGTGCAAATGTTTAGCCGAAAAACAATGTTGCCCTCTTAGTAGTTCATGTGACTGATCGGGGCATGCTATTCTAATTTCGTTTTAAGTTTTCTCGTTTACACCAATGTGGCAGGTTGTTTATACTTTAATAAGTATTTCTCATTCATTAGAATGAGAAAGAATATCCACAGGGTTGACAGTTTCATGATAACATTTTCAATTCTCATAGTTTTGTCCAATTTTCATAGATTTTGAAAGAAATCCTTTTACAAAATTGCACTAGTGTAATTTTTTTAAAGCATACAGGGTGTAACAATAAAATTTATACAATTGCATTTTGACTTCTCAAGAAAAAACTAAAACAGTTATGGCACAAATGTTATATGCAATACAATCAGTAATATCTTGTTAAAAGAAGACGTTTAGTTGGTTTCTTTACTAGCTTGGGTTCAAAAGTTATGTCCGATTAATTAAAACGTCCAGAAAACGTGTTGGGCCACTTTTGCCATGTTTGCGCACATCAAGTTTGTACCACATAGATATGCTTATCGTGCATTAAACATCAAAGAACTGACACAAAAGAATTATAAGTCGTGTTTCTTCATACAATTAACATGAACTTAATGACAATACGGTATGATCTTTCTTTAAAATCTATAAATGAAGTCATGAAATTTCTTTCAAATTATCTTATAAATAAAGTAATTTCTCATATCCCTGAGATATCGTTGGTAAAACTGAGAACAGTTTTTGCATCCATAAGTACAAAACAATAGGATTTTTGAAATTAAGTTCAGCTTGGCTTCTAGCTGTTCTGGGGCGACCACTATTGCCAGCATTTCTGTTAACAAATTCCACATACTTCTCATAGTTATATGTAATTATTTTATGCCTTGATGGAAGACACGAGTTTTGAAAATGAGCTATATATAAACAATCGTATGGTTTCTGCTTGACTCCATGTGCTACCGAATGTCACAACCATAAAAATATACGCTCTTCCAACGTGAATTGGGGTTGAAGTTCTAGTAAATGAGGTTGTTATGTCAGTGCTTAGTTGTGACTTTCAAAAACTCAAGGAGATATTCTATTATGTAATCATTTCTACCACTTCGAATATCACCATTGTTTAAAACTACCTATCATAAGAGCATCGTCCATGGTTCCAACTCTATTCAGTCACTTTTGTAACAGTTTAGACAAAAGTGGCCCAAGCGGTTTTAAGACTAGGTTACATAATTGGCCATATCTTCACTTTTATACCGATTTTATTGAAACAAAGCTTAGCTGGTGGCTAAAGAAATTATCTTGATAGACATATAAATATCAAACAACAACATAAGCGGCATACTTGTGTCATTCTATTTTCAAAATTGTACAAATTTTATTGTTACACCCTGTATATAAAGAATATTTTTGAGTGTATAACTAAAGTTTTCTAGTTTTGTACAGCAATCAATAAGATAGTTATACCAGCACACACAATTCCGCGCGTATTTGAAAGACCCGAAATCTTGGCATGCAACTAGTGTTGCTCGGTTGATAATTAGTATCGTTTTAATTTTACGTTTAAGATAAGTTAAATAAGTTGCTATCCCCTGCTTGTTTTACTTAACTAGGCAACAATGTAAATACATTTTATAAAAGATAAATTAGGTCTTTATTTTACTCTCCGCATTTACTACACTACACTACAGTTGCCATAGGGTATTGTGATAAAAGGCACTAAATTGAATGCCCACGTGACCCATGGCCGCCATATCAAGACCACCAAGTGATCAGTAGATGTGCTACATTGCTAAGAGATTGCTGACAATTTAATAGACAACTTAATTATACATTGGGGGATTCTGTTTTTAGTACGGAAACTCTTACAATAATACTACAAAGTTGAAAAAAATGACAAATTTGCTAGAAAATTTGGACATGCATCCCGCGTTTCCAATGGAAATACACAGGAAGCCCACCCGCTGTGCCAAAGGTCACTTTTCCAGACATCCTGTCTGGACGCTGTAATGTCAGCGCCCATCTGGTCACGTGGGCATTAAATTAAGTGCCTTTATTTAAATGCCCTAAGACGACTGCTTAGAAACCGGGAAGATTTTGACCACTGAATCTTGATCAGTCAGTCACTTGATTAATATTTGAACTATATCTAATCAACTAGACTTTAATACTATTTGTGAGTGGGAATTTTTTACGTTTGACGGTTTCCCCTTTATTGTAGGCGTATGACCAATGTGAAATATTTGAATACGATCTCGTACACACTAATTAGTAAGTCAATAACAAACATCACAATAATATTGCAGATATGATAAGTCTAAAGTCATAAATCTAAAATAAACTGAGTTCTTATAATAATAATGTAGGTTTTTTTTTAAGAAGCTGCAAATGGTCAAGATCGGCCGGCTATTCCAAAAAAACATGAATTATTATGTTCAATTTGTTCAATAATTAGAGTCAATACACAGGAACAATTATCCGTTATGTACAAAGGCAAACCCTTGGAAATATTGTCAAAGCAAAGCAATTATGAAATAAAAGCAATAGCAATCACTGAAATCAAGATCAAGAGCATAAAATCGAAAAGAACATATCATAAGCACCTAGCTAATGCTATGCGATGAAATACAAGATGAAGCTTGAGTTTTTGTGCAATGTCCTCACGGTATTAAGATTTCTTCACTCGTTAATAATTTCGAAGGAGTTCGAAATGGGTTAATAATTATGAAAACGAAACATTAAGCCTGGTGAATTAAATAAAATGTAAACGAGAATTACACTGCCGGCACTTGCCAAGGATCTTCAATTTATTTGTGCCAAAATTTCATATCTTTTTGTACCAGATCTTCAACGTTTCGCAAAAGAACTGAAATGGCGTTGTTTTCGCCAATTTGAATATCATGATATATTGTAGAGCGAATGCTTTCTAAAGAATCCTGCGTTTGAGCCCCTCCGGGTTTTGTGTCCCCATCATAAGCAGGCATGGAGTTTGCTCCTTCTCTTTTGCTATTTGTTGGATTTGGTTTATTTGCAGCATGACTTTGAGCGGGAATTTGAGATATTTGTCTTGGGTTTGTATATGGCTGATTTGAATGTGACGCATCCCGCCATGAGGATTGATGTGAATCAGTTGGTCCTTTAGACGGTTTGTTTTGAGCATGACTTGGATGTGGTTGCTTTGGATTTGTATGTGGCTGATTTTGATGTGAAGTTTCCCCCCTAGAAGTCGAACGTGTAGGGTTTGTCTGAGGAAAGTGACCTGTATGATCAGGGTGGTGTTGATCTATTTCCATTGGAACACCTTTACCGACATCGGGTTGAATCTTTTCCACTTCCAGCTCCCTAACTTTCTTTATGAGCTCCTCAACTACAACGTGGTTTCTGTCTTTCCGCGCTTTATTGTCGATCGCGATGAAGTCGTTCCTACACATATCCAGAAAAGACGGAAGAGGATCAGGGGCGTTCTTAACGTATTCTTCCACGGTGGCGCCATCTTCGTCAAGATTATCTTTGCCTGTAAATACCAATATAGTTTGTCTGAAATTTAAAAACAGTGAATATATCAAATAATTGTGTTAAGGTGGTATTTGAGGCAAATTCTAGATATTAGTAAATGTTCAGTATGTTTTAAAGAGATTAATTAAATAGGGTCAAATACACTGATCAATATGCCTTTTTTGTGCAGAAAATCGGACATACGGTTTCCATGATACATCAATTTATATTTTCTTCGTATCCTATTGTTTTTACCAATAATCAATATAGTTAATAAGCTACAATCAGTGGAAAGCCTCGTTAATATGTAATTTTTACCAATATTTCGTTAAAAATCAATGCCTTGGTCAAAGAGTTTCTAATATGTACTAAAGTATTATATCGTTATGAATTCGGCAGAGTGACGAATCGAGAATTTTGAGCAAATTGAGTTTTTGTATGCTTATGATTATGTTTCAGGTTATCTTTTATTTCCACCAAAAATTAATGGTAAAACTTACTCACCGACGTATAGTTATTGAAATTTTGATTTGGACGAATCGCACCTAAGTGCGACAAATGAATTCGGCAGAGAGACGAATCGTATACATAGCTGTATAAATCATGTTGATCTATAGTATTGTATAGCGGGAAACCCCGAATTTTCTATATTACATGTCCTATACTAATATATTTGATACCAACGTATAGCTGAAGGTATCTTCTATCCAGTGATACCAAAATAAGTACAAACATTCTCCACATGATATTGCTGTGGTTTAATAATGTGAGTGCGCGCCCGTGAAATTGGAAAATCTCGGAAAATCATACGCAAAATAAAGGCCAATATTGTTATTTTTGCTTTAAAATCCTCGAGTTTTTGCTAAATATTACAGGGATGACTACTTGTAACTTGTATAGCAAGTTAAGTCTACATAACCTTAGGACAACCAGTAATTTCTACGCAAAAGCCCCAAATCAAGAATGCGTGCTATGGTTTACACGTAGTTGAATGCGTATTCGACCTCTCTCTGCGCAGTGTTAGAGACATTTTGGATACAGCATAAGCCGAATAGCTGTTAAAACGCGTTTTGAGGAATATATCGATTATTTCAGAACATGCAAGTATTGCCAATAATTCGTGTACATTCACTTAATGTGACCCGGCAGCACAAACGAGCCGTAAATTCCCTAAATTGTATTCTGAGTTATGGTGTAAAATGTGTACGAATGTCGTATTCATCGGTCACTTAAGCTGGCGCGACATCTGTCTTATTTGGATAGTCACAACACCAATCAATAATCCTATTTTTGAAGTGGATAATAAGCTTCTACCTTAGATGGCTATAGAACTTTTAATAGCTCTGGTCTTTGTTTGCTTTTGCTAAATCCTTTTCAAGTGGTGGGTTATTTGTATAGGTATGCATAACCAACAATTAACAATGAGAGAACCTTCTTAAACCTCGTTGACTTGGGGATGATTTGAAATGACCGCCAATTATGACTGTTTGATATTTATTGCCAGCAATGTGGAAAAAGAGACACACATAGAAACCAAAAAGCTATAATTTTGTTGAAGGAGCAAAGTTTAACTAACCATAACTCCGCTTCTGGATATCGTTTGAAGTCAAATGATATACCATTTTTAAGTTTATGGTGTTGATTGTTTAAACACGAAATAAAGCGAAATTGAGCGGGGTAGGAATTTACGGCTCATTCGGCGTGGACGGTCACTAATATACATTTCAAATGAGTGCTCACGAATGTTCTAAATTTTTAGAAGGACCAATGGAATGGTACCAAGATTTTCAAACGCCGTTTACTCAGAACAGCAATTTTGCGGATTCGGCACTCTGCCGTGTTCATAACGATATAATCTAACCGCCCTATATGCATATATATATTGCATAATTGGCTAATTAGTTATGTAAATTAGGGCGCTAGCTAAATAATTATGCATAAATTATCTGGGAGTCATTAGAAACACTTTAATAAAGTTTGAAACCAATATTCTATTAAATAAAAATGTTTATACATTGTTTTTAGCAAAATATTGGCAAAAATTACATATTTTTAGCAATAGAAAATTTAAAAATCTATATCTATCTATCTACAAAATACTCAATAACGTTACTAAAAGCAATATCTAATTGACATAAATGGAGGGGTACATGTTTTATAGAAAATATTGGCAAAAATTACATATTTAATGAGCACTCTATTAGCTCCTTAACTGTATTGATTATTTATACAAAACAATACATTATAAAGACATTTTAAATGTGTATAATCATAAAACCCGTATTTTCGATTAGCACTTCAGACCACCATATCCAATCACTATTCAAAGTTTGAAGTTGATCGGTTATTGCGTTGAAGCTGCAGAGTGGATTAATAAAAATGTAGGCAAAATATGCAAATAAGCTCATTATTAATACGAATAGTTTACCGATTTTAAAACGGTAGGTCTATTCATTATTCAGATTATTGATATTTAAATTTATTAAACAAAAACGGCATTTAAAAGAAACGGCAGGAGATAACACTTACGGTAAAATGGATGGTTCCGCATCTCTAAGTAAACGAATCACGTTTGGTAAGGTAGAAACTGATCGCGATACACGGACGACAAAAAGATATGCGTCAGGTTTAGAGCAGAATTTTGCTGTGTAATTCTGAATCTCCTTCAGTATTTGAAGATCACGTTGAAGAACTCCCGTGAAGCCAGGGGTATCAATGACCGTCAAGGTTCCTTGGTCATTCTTAGCCCAATTACAGCCTTGCTCTTGGGGTATAGCGCCATTGTAGATTCGGAAAGATTCTTTTTCTAAGAATGTATTTCCAGTAGCACTTTTGCCACTTCCTTCCAAACCAAGCAGTACTACCCGAAGTTCTGAATAATAATAAAAACAAAATATATAATTTTTTTTATTGATATTGACAATAGGTAAAACCACATTGTTTCGGTAGATCCGAAAATAGGTCATTATTGTATCACTTGTATGGGAGCTTATGGGATGGGTGCAAACCATTCTTTTTCTTCAATACTTAATTCACATGAAGAGCAATTTCATTGAAATCGGAGCACTTTTCATCGGTAGACCTGATATTGGACTTTTTACCTTTTTGCTCGCACTACATGATTCTATCGAGTACCAACGTCTGCCACCAAAACCTTAAGGCCCAGATCGTCGGCTACAACTCGACGGGTGTGGATAATGTGCGAGTTGCGAGTTGCGAGTGCGAGTTGCGAGTTGTGAGTTGCGAGTGCGAGTTGCGAGATGCGAGTTGCGAGTTCGAGTTGCGAGTTGCGAGATATGCGAGTTGAAATTTGCGAGTTGCGAGTTGAAATTTGCGAGTTGTCAAAGGAAGTTGTGAGTTGGTTTGCGAGTTGTAAGTTGACATTTGCGAGTTGAAATTTGCGAGTTGCGAATTGAAATTTGCGAGTTGTGAGTTGAAATTGTGTGAGTTTCGAGTTGATTCGCGAGTTGTTCACAAATTCAACACATGTCAACATAATGTTCTTCACATTCTGAAATGAAATCACATCACCTTAATTAGATTACTTATATGGGCATTTAATTAAAGAGTACATGCATATGAGAGTATGGACATTTGCTTTAAAAATATTTCTCCTTATGATATATGTATAATAGGCTGATATCTTTAAAGTTAAAGTTGCAGCTGACTTTGGGGTGATGTTTTACAAGTACACATTGTGTAGCACTACTTTCGGGCTCTTTTGCTTTTGGGTTGCATTCCTCTTGGTTGCGAGTGAAGCTACTATTGGTGGAATTTATCTTGGATCATCATAGGTATCAGAGTAGGCCTACAGCACAGAGCCTGTGCTACATAGGAAAGAGCTCTAGTGGTGTCATGCATCATTGATTCTCTCACATCTGCACAAACAGAAGTTATAAATTACCCAGACTTGTACCTGAGTCTACCTCGTCTGAGTCGAGCCGAGTCGATTCAAATCTGAGTCCGAGCCAAGTCCGAGTCCTTTTGTATCAGAGTCGTGACTCCAGACCAGGGTGCCAAGTTTGAGCTAAGTCCGAGTTCAGCAAAACTCTATGAACCGAGTCCTGACTCAGTCTGAGTCAATGTTCAAAATTAAAGTTATGAACATTATATCAAAGACTCCAAATAGAGATTACTTTGAACCAATTACATTTATGTATAAGTGTATGGGAAGCACGCTGGCCCAATGGTTTGGGTGCGACCTTCATAATCAAGAGGTTGCGGGTTCGAGCCCCACTGAGGCCAGTGTGTTGCGTCCTTGAGCAAGATAGCTTAATTTCCAATTGATTCACTCCACCCAGGTGTAAAATGGGGAGCTGCTGGTGGGGGGGGGGAGGGTAATCACAATATAAGTCGCTGACAGTACCAGTGCATCAGTTGCGGACTTGGTGAAGCGGATATATTCTGATATATCCAAATGGCAGCAGAATTGTTGAAGTGTGTTGATAATTAGGTCTTGCCTAGCTGAAGCACACATTAAATCACCAACATTTATTTATTTTTATTTATTTATTATTTTAATTTTTAGTGTACACAGCCACAATGTGTAGTAAATCTGGTCCTGACTGCACTGGTGTACATGTATGGGTAACACATACCCCATCCTACATTGTACATACATGTAACAGTATGAAGCCTTTGTGGTACCTGCTACATGTAATACATTGTAATGTATTTTCTGTGTTCACATATCACCTAGATTTTCAGGTGGCTGGATCAAGTTCAGAGGTTGTTGTTAAAATGTTGTTTAAATAGATGAGGAATTCAATAGGACATCCATTCATAAAAATAAATTTGAAGTGATAACTGTTAATGCAACCCATCATAGAGTCAGGTCACCTATCAACATGATCAAAATGAATCTTTAATTTACATTTTTGTGAGTGTGTTGATATTGTTTCTCCTCTGTTTAAAAAGCTCACTACTCTCTCAGGACTGCTCTCTTTTATAACAAAACTGGTGAACATTGTATTTCGTCTAATTTTGAGAAAGAAAACTGTTTGGAATTGACATCACATTTACAGTTCAATTAAAGCAATGTTCACAGTAGCACATACTAGAACTAGATCTAGTTCCTCGAGAGGGGGTGCGCGCATGGCCGCGAAGCGGCCAGCGAGGTGCGCCAGCTAGATCTAGTTCCTCGAGAGGGGGTGCGTGCATGGCCGCGCAGCGGCCAGCGAGGCGCGCCAGGTATCACTGGGTATAGAACTGGTGGAGTTTGCAATGTCAGAGAGGGGTTGGCATGGTCCATTATACTGATATACTCAGGCACTGAACAAGTGCTAGCACATACTTGAACTTTTCTATCCGTTTGTCTGGAAAATTTGATACCCCACTACATCTCATTATATAATCAAAAATAATCTGAACAGCTTTGAACAGGGAATCATAGATGATGGTCATATTTTTAACTCTCAAAGTAATGTCCAACATTGTGCATGGAACTAGAGCACAGGCAATGAAGGTCTAGTTCCAATAGGGGTAAAACAATTTCTGTAAAAATTTGACAAATTAGCAACTCCGAAGAACTCGCAAATGTAAACTCACAACTCGCAAATTTCAACTATTAACTTGCAAATTTCAACTCGCAACTCACAAATTTCAACTCGCAAATGGCAACTCGCAACTCGCAAATCAACTCGCAACTACCCTTGGCAACTCGCAAATACCAACTCGCAACTCGCAAATCAACTCGCAACTGCCCTTGGCAACTCGCAAATTTAAACTCGCAACTCGCAGATTTTCAACTCGCATCTCGCAACTCGCGACTCGCAACTCACAAAATACCTTTACCCCAACTCGACGCATACCTCGTGCTGTAGGTACTGCGTATGTATTGCGAGTACCGACACTGGTACCTGCCTATCAGCATAGATGAACTCCTGGATGGGGCAGCTTTAATTAGCATGAGGCCGCATTGATATGTAAATAGCGTATTGTTATTTAAATTTGTGCCCAGACGTATTGAGGGCGACAGTCATGTAATCCAGACGGAGAATGGCTGCATATGCCGGGCATGTCAATTTGCTGAGTGAAGGCTGATAATCACCTTTCTGTATAGGTAATAAGCTAGTATATTTCGTGTACCAGTTGGTTATAACAAAAATTAGTATCATATTAAATATATTAAATGTATAAACTTTGAAAGTTACATGAATTTGAAGAGCAGAGCTTCGAAATCTAGCTAAGTCAGGTGATGTGAAATTCTGCTGCGTGACCCCTCTGCGTGGTAGAATTATATTCATAAAACATTGAATTGAACAGATATCATGGGCAGCCAACCACGATTTATCAGTATTTAAAATATATGTTAATTAACAAAGATAAATAATAAAGAGTACAAATGGCAATTAACTAGTAAACAAGCCTGAAATCTTAAAATGTTGCCACGTGATTTCCCGAACACATGATATGTCAACATGTGACCACTATTCAGATTTACCGTAAATATTTGGAGTATGCTTGCACATCATGCACATACACTGTGCATTTCTTTACCTCCGTATAAAATCAATAATTCATGCTGGGAGCCAAGTAACATTGTCTGCTCAGTGCAGATTGGTATTTTATTTTACTTGAGAGCATAATAGAAATACATAAGACGAATCATGGCGCCATGATGGAAGGTCAGGTCGGGTATCAAAGGTTATTATAACTTAAATACTACTTGTATTTCCCACCTTGCCTCTGTCACATATTTCCTTCATATTATTGACAGCAAGTCCTAATTTTGACTTTGCTATTGCAAAATGTCATTTCATATCAAATTAGTAGACTTTCTTTGAAAAAACATATCACTGGTGCCTGATGGGAATACCCGTCCGCCATTTCATTAAACTGGATCGTTTTCGCCTGGTTTGTGCCCAGATGTATTGGGGCGCGCTATACTCTCATTGAACAGGCAAAGTTCGCAAAACTAACAACGTTGTTATTTGCCAAACTCAATTAACATGATCCAAGGGGTCGAACATGAATTATTCATAACGAGCTATAACGGATCGATAATTGGCCTCACTTTCTAGCTAGTAAACCAGCTGAATTTTTCATAGATTTTGCGTTGCTAATAGAACAACCGTGAATTTAGTGTCACCCCCTTGCTATCAGGTACTCCGCAGCTGAGTACCGACATGGGTGGCATGCGGGTTGCTATTTCTTATTTGTTTCTGTTGTCATATTGATTTATATTGATAAATATGTTCTTGATTTATGTTTCTTATTTGATCTGGGCATTTTTAAGCGAATAAGAAAAGTAAGTATTAAGTAAATGAGTGAATAAATAAGTAAATAAACTAATTTCACATACTACGTTTATACAATATTTTGTGACTTTTGCCGATTTTGTCCCAGATCCAAGATCAAAAGTTCCCGGGGGCCCAAATGTCAAAACAAAGAGCCAACCCATTACCCGTCGATGGTCGATAGACGTCCCAATAAACCGGACTTAGTCACCGGTCAGTTCTACAGAATAGATCTCCATGGCTAACCATGGCTAACTATGGAAACATGTTAAAGGACATCAAGTTATTTATTTCGCTCTTTCGTGTATCGACGAGTAATGGATATATGAAATTAAAATTAAAGTAAAATTTTAATTTACTTCTTTTAAAGTTTGGCAGAGGCGGGGTTCGAACTCACGGCGCACGGCTTATACTCTATGAGCCTAGCGCCTTAGACCACTCGGCCACTTGTCTTGTTGTTATTCATTTGAAACTTATTTAAAAATATAATCGCAACTTCAACATAGACCTACCACGTGACAAGCAAAGACAGAAAACGTATTATATTTTGGAATTTTATCATTAATGTGTATTATAATAGAGCTACCATTATTTATATTGTTGAATTCTCAAGCGCATCATTTCGAATTGGGTTTGGATTCCTAAAGCCCGATACTGACTCCACCTGTACATTTTGATTTCATCGCGGGATGCTGAGATGTTTGAAAAGCATCGCAGCATCGCATACCGCTGCGAAGTGGAGTCAGGATCGGGCTTAATTCGAACCACCAGCATCCATGGTTCGATGTAGAGAGTCTTTCCTATTCAGAGGAAATATAGCAATTACACACCTTATTGCCTTTTAACAATAACCAATGACACTAGCACGTAATTCAAGTCAAGCACCAATCTTTAATCCTATTGTTGAAGAGGATAATAAGCTTATACTTATGTATAGCATTCGTAAAAAAGCTTAAGTCTTTGTTTGCTTTGGTTAAATCCTGTTCAAGTGGTGGGTTAACCAACAATTAACAATGAGAGGACATTCCTGAACCTCGTTCAGTTGGCGATGATTTGAAGTGACCGCCAATTATGACCATTTGATATTTAATACCAGCAATGTGGAAAAAAGAAATAATGTAGTGCCAAAATAATGTACCCTTTTACGGAAGGAGCAAAGTTTAACAAGTTACAACTCCGCTTCTGCAGTACGAATGTCAGCGGCGAATGTCAGGTTATTATTTCCCAGTCTTGAAAACAAATTGCAGGCAGAGGTGGGAATCGATCTCGGTACCTCCCGGTTAAAAAGCACTGTGCAAAACCACTAAGCCAACTAAATATCTGTTGTGAGATGCTTGACATTAATCTTTGATATTGCTGAATGGAACAAATCGCGGAATTAAATCAGTAATAAAAGAAGTAGATTCTTATTTAGCGGCCAAATTGGATAAAAGGGAAATATTTGTCCCTGCTCTAAAGAAAATATAGGTTAGAAAATTATCAAATAAATTTAAATTAAAAATTGAGATTTTATATTTATTTATTTCACAAGGCGGCATTATCACAGACAAACACTGTATACGCTAAAAACTCCACCCTCATTACTAGATGATGGCATAGCTCAGTGTTAGAGCATCAGACTAGGAATGTCAATATCGTTGGTTCGAATCCGCCTGCCAGCAATGGTTATTATGATTTTAATGCTACGCTACAATTTGTTCAATTTTTTTTCATTTATTTATTTATTTATTTATTTATTTATTTAGTTAGTTAGTTAGTTAGTTAGTTAGTTAGTTATTTAGTTATTTATTTAAATAATTTGATATATTTGAAAGGGGTATTTGAGCAATTTGAAATTTTTACCCCTGTATAATCCTATGGGGTCATTTTGAACCGACCCCCTCCCAAATTGCCAAAACCTATGAGTTTAAATCATACATAATGATCAGTACGTCAATCATGAGTGAACACCGGTTGGTCACTGCATTTATTTGGGAATGGGTAGGCACTGCAGCTTGATTCACCATCCACAACATGATAATGTGTAAACATGCTACATTATATACACTTGTAGGCCTATGTTGTTGTTGGTGTATAAGTAATGGGCCTTGCAATTGAAATGCCTCAAGCTTTTAATCCGATATGCAGATTATCTATTTGTTTTCATGAATTGGAAGACATTCTTTGATGTATTACTGAGCTCAATGATCTGAAAATACTGAGAGTGTGAGGTCAGCATAGTATTTTATTTAAGCAGTATACAGACTTTTTATTGTACGTACAATATTGTATGTACAATATGTACGTTATTTAATCTATTGCCATTCTATTTCCAGTAATGTTTAAGTTCTAACGAATGTTTCATGACGTAAACTCGATAATATATTTCTTTGATTTCTTTATTTTAAGTGCTACGAGAGTGCAACCTATACTAAATTAAAGCTTGTGACTTGGACTTTCACACATTTTCTGCCCAATTGGGCGACTTTTTATAATTTCTTTATTTTAAGTCCTCAGCAAATAAGGACTGTAAATTTGGGTACACCGATAACATGCGGGTATAGCCGTATTTGTGTACAAATATAAGGGCTTCTAGTTTCCGTCTCCTCCTCCTGCCATCAAACACATCATTCTGTCAAGGCTAACGCTATAACTACAAGGGCCCAAGGACCCATAATGTGGTACACTTATGGGTCCTACCCCGTAGAAGTGCCTTTTGCCCATCCTGGCACCAGAGGTCAAAGGTCACGGGCCCCATGGGCCCAAATGTGAAAATACAAAGCACGCCATTTCTCATCAAATGAAGCAGCCTCAGGGCCCTCAGTTGGTACACTGATAACCCTAGGGGTACTCTATATTTACTAATATACAAGAGCCCCATATGTTATATATTATGGGCCCCAGGGGCCCCAGGGGCCCAAATGTTAAAATATGGTGCAACAGATTGTTAAGCCTAGCTCTAAAATTACAAGATCATTAGGGCTCATATGTGGCATATGTATGGGCCCTAAGCTGTAGATGTGCCTTTTGCCCATTTTGGCCCCAGTTGTACAAGGCTGGGGGCCCCAGGGGCCCTAAAGTTAAAACAAAGGGCCGGCGTTTCTCAGCAAATAAAGTAGCTACAGGGTTCAGATTTGGTACACAGATAGGTCTTTTAGTATTATATTGTCATATGTATATATAACCCCCATATGTCACATAATATGGGCCCCAGGGCCCCAAACGCTAAAACATAGGGCCGGCCGTTACTAAGTTAATAAAGCAGCTACAATGACCAGCTTGAGTCTACTGATAGCACTTGAGAATCATACTTTAACATATGTACATGAGCCCCATAAGTCATATATATTGGGCCCCAGGGCCCCAAATGTTAAAACAAAGGGCCGGCCGTTTCTCATCATATAAAGCAGCTTTATGGCTCAGAGTTTGTACACAGATTGCACCTGAGAATTACATTGTTATGTGTACATACGAGCCGCATATATCATATAGTTTTGGCCACAGGGCCCCAAACGCTAAAACATAGGGCCGGCCGTTACTCAGTAAATAAAGTAGCTACAGTGGCCAGCTTGAGTCTACTGATAGCACTAGAGAATTATACTTCAACATAATTATGTACATGGGCCTCATAAGTCAAATATTATGGGCCCCAGGGCCCCAAATGTTAAAACAAAGGGCGGGCCGTTTCTCATCAAAGAAAGCAGCTTCCGGGCTCAGAATATGTACACAGATAGCACCTGAGAATTATATTGTTACTAACACCCACACACTCATCCACCCCACACACGTAGGACTAAACAGACAGATCGTATTATATCATAATTGGAAATACCAGCGTGAAGCGTTAAGGCTGTTCCAGTTAAATTACATACCCATTGGCTGTTCCATTTAATTTACATACTCCTCTGAAATGGCCTCGAAAAAGGCTGTTCCGTATAATTTACATACTCCCTCTGAAATGGCTGTTCCATTTAATTTACATACTCCCTCTGGAATAGTTTCCCCCTAATCATATTGCATAACCTCACTGTGAGTAAGAGATACTGACAGCAGCAACCTAAGGAGAGTAAGAGAGACAACTCCCCTGGGAGGGGACTTTTTACAATTTCTTTATTTTAAGTGGTACGAGAGTGCAACCTACATTAAATTAAAGCTTATGACTTGGACTTTCACTTTTTACACATTTCCGCCCAATCGGGCGACTTAAGGCATCAGCAAATAAGGACTGTATGTTTGGGTACACCGATAACATGCGGGTATAGCCGTATTTGTGTACAAATATAAGGGCTTCTAGTTTCTTCTCCTCCTCCTCCATCAAAAACATCATTCTGTCACGGCTAGCGCTAAAACTACAAAGTTTTATCCCTACCCCGTAGAAGTGCCTTTTGCCCATCTTGGCCCCAGAGGTCAAAGGTCACGGGCCCAGAGGCCCAAATGTGAAAATACAAAGCACGCCGTTTCTCATCAAATGAAGCAGCCTCAGGGCCTTGAGTTGGTACAGTGATAGCCCTAGGGGTACTCTGTATTTACAAATATACAGGGTGAGTCAAAAAAGTGCAATAGAGAAAAGAATCCATTTTTATTAAAGAATCGATTTGAACCTTTTAGATTTTAAAACATTTTATAAATGATATATCCATTAGCGACCTTGTGTGAAAAAACCGAGGAATTAGCATTTACCGTTTTGTTTTTATGACACATTTTATAGCGATACCCAATTTTAATGTTTGTCCAAGAAACATGTAAAATTTGAATGTCAGCCCATTCTGTGTAAGGTAGATTTGGAACAACTGCTATTTTCTTAACCTCATTGGAGCACCCTAATTGTTATCGTCCTTGGTCTTGTTTAAGGAAAAGAAACATAATTTGTTGTTACTTTCATTTCACATTGATTTTAAAGATGTTTATTCTCTATCAAAACATACACGGATTTTTCAAATGTCGAAATGAAATGCGCGCAAATTGAAGTGGAGTGAATTATAAAATATCCATTAAGTTGGACATATTGGGATTTAAAAAAACTGGAGTTGGAGTCAAGTGAGGTATGAAGGACTTAAAGTAATGTCAGAAAAAAGAAATTAAAATAACGTAAAAATCAACCTTATTTAAGTTAAGTCAGTTTCAGAGCTGATGCCTTTATCGTGCATTGTGTGCTCTCATTCAAAATACATGGTACCTCGTGGACAAGTAATGAAATTGGGCGTCGCAGCAAAAGAACTCATAAAAATTAAATGGTAGATGTGATTGACTTCATTTTTTCAGAACAGGTGACTATTGAGTGTGGAATTTATAGAAACTTTCAATAATTGGAAAGTTCAACGTGGTTCTTACATAAATATCGATTCTTTGCTCTATTGCACTTTTTTTTACTCACCCTGTACAAGAGCCCCATATGTTATATATTATGGGCCCCAGGGGCCAAAATGTTAAAATATGGTGCAACAGATTGACAAGCCTAGCTCTAAAAGTACAAGATCACTAGGGCTCATATGTGGTATATATATATGGGCCCTAAGTTGTAGATGTGCCTTTTGCCCATTTTGGCCCAAGATGTACAAGGCTAGCGGCCCCAGAGGCCCAAATGTTAAAACAAACGGCCGGCCGTTTCTCAGCAAATAAAGTAGCTACAGGGCTCAGATTTGGTACACAGATAGGTCTTCAGTATTATATTGTCGTATGTATATATGACTCCCATATGTCACATATTATGGGCCTGGGCCCCAAACGCTAAAACATAGGGCCGGTCGTTACTCAGTAAATAAATCAGCTACAGTGCCCAGCTTAAGTTTACTGATAGCACTTGAGAATTATACTTCAACATATGTACATAAGCCCCATAAGTCAAATATTATGGGCCCCAGGGCCCCAAATGTTAAAACAAAGGGCCGGCCGTTTCTCATCAAATAAAGCAGCTTCAGGGCTCAGAGTTTGTACACAGGTTGCACCTGAGAATTATATTGTTATATGAACATATCAGCCGCATATGTCACATAATATGGGCCCAGGGTCCCAAATGCTAAAACGTATGGCGGGCCGTTACTCAGTAAATAAAGCAGCTACAGTGCCCAGCTTATACTGAGAGCACCTGGGAATTATACTTCAATATATGTTCACAAGCCTCATAAGTCAAATACTACGGGCCGCAGGGCCGCAAATGTTAAAACAAAGGGCCAATCATTTCTAATGAAAAAAAGCAGCTTCAGGGCTCAGAGTTTGTATACAGAAATGACAGATTGCACCTGAGAATTATATTGTTACTAACACCCACCCCATACACGAAGGACTAAACAGATCCACAGAGAATAGAGTAATTATAATATAGGCCTAGATGACACATCAACGTTAAGGCTGTTCCAGTTAAATTACATACCCATTGGCTGTTCCATTTAATTTACCTACTCCCTCTGAAATGGCCACAATTAGGCTGTTCCATTAAATTTACATACTCCCTCTGAAATGGCCAAATAGGCTGTTCCATTAAATTTACATACTCCCTCTGAAACGGATGTTCCATTTAATGTGATTACTCCCTCTGGAATAGCTTTCCTTTAATCAAATTGCATATTGTGAATTTCAATCTATCAAATTGCATAGCCTCACTCTGAATAAAAGAAACTGACAACAGCAATCTATGGAGAGTAAGAGAGACGACACCCCTGGGCGGGGATCCCGAGGTCGGATGACTCAACGAACATAAACTTCTTGCCAGGACAGGACTACACCCACCTACGGAGTTTGAGCCCCGTACAACCTACGACGGCTTCAAACAAATCTACAGACAAATTATTATATAGATATGTACATGTATGAGCCCAATATGTAGCATATTATGGGCCCCAGTTTCACTATTTACATTATTTATTCGCCCAATTGGGCGACTTTTTACAATTTCTTTAATTTTAAGTGCTACGAGGGTGCAACCTACATTAAATTAAAGCTTGTGACTTGGACATTTTCTGCCCAATTGGGTGACTTTTTACTATTTTATGTTCTCAGCAAATAAGGACTATAAGTTTGTCTACACCGATAACATGCGGGTATAGCCGTATTTGTGTACAAATATAAGGCCTTCTAGTTCTTCTCCTTTTTCATCAAACACACCATTCTGTCAAAGGTCACGGGCCCCAGGGGCCCAAATGTAAAAACACAAACCATGCCGTTTCTCATCAGATGAAGCAGCCTCAGGGACCTAAGTTAGTACTCTGATAGCCCCAGGGGTACTCTATAAATATAAGTATACATGAGGCCCATATGTTGTATATTATGGGCCCCAGGGCCCAAAAAATAAAAATAAGGGGCAACAGATTGACAAGGCCAGCTCTAAATCTACGAGGACACTAGGGCTCATGTGTGGCACATGTATGAGCACTATATTGTAGATGTGCCTTTTGCCCATTTTGGCCCTAGATGTTCAACGCTAGGGTCCCCAGAGCCCCAAATGTTAAGACAAAGGGCCGGCCGTTTCTCAGCAAATAAAGTAGCTATAGGGTTCAGATTTGGTACACAGAATTATATTGTTATATGTATATATGAGCCCCATGTGTCATACAATATGGGCCTCAGGGCCCCAAACTCTAAAACAGAGAATTATACTTCAACATATGTACATGAGCCTCATAAGTCAAATATTATGGGCCCCAGGGCCCCAAATGTTAAAACAAAGGGCCGACCGTTTCTCATCATCATTTATACAGCATCTTTAGGGCTCAGAGTTTGTACATACAGGGTGTATCAAAATGATTGGTACCGACGACTTTTCATTTTTGCAGATTTTTTTTACTATGTTTTGTACCAGTTTGGGGTTAATTGTTTACATATTTGAAATGATAGTAGTTTTATCTTCTTTACGAATTTTAGATCTTAAAGATAGCACATTCGGTTCAGAAGTTACGATTCTAAAGGAAAGTAGGTGTTTTACACTTTTCATCGTAACGCTGGATCCGTAGCGCACCATTTTCAAGCTGTTGCGCTCTATTTTATTACAAATACCTGTCGAGAATGATTTTATGTTGAAGATCTTGGAAATGTTTTATTTTTTCCTTGCATATTTCTTCATTCACGATGTGCTCTAATCAATATTTATTGGTTGATAGTAATGTCAAAGCCGTAATACCTTATTAACTTGAATTAAGAGCACGTATGCAATAAACATTTCAAGCAGTGAACATATTCATCTTGTTGTGTATAAGTAAAACCGTGATTACTCCGATCTTCATTTAATTGACAATAGCTCCCAGATGCATCAACCTTTCATCGTCAGATTATTAGATCAATAAGTTAACATATGCCCCTTTCTATTTATAGTACAAAACAATATTAATTAGCAATCTTATATTTTTGATATATTTTTGAAAATGTCACATGTCTCGGTACCAATCATTTTGATACACCCTGTAGATTGCAAATGAGAATTACATTGTTATATGTACATATGAGCATTATCACATAATATGGCCCCAGGGCCCCAAACGCTAAAACATAGGGCTGGCCGTTACTCAGTTGGGTCTACTTATAGCACTTAAGAATAATACTTCAACATATGTGCATGAGCCCCATAAGTCAAATATTATGGGCCCCAGTGCCCCAAATGTTAAGACAAAGGGCCAGCCGTTTCTCATCAAATATAGCAGCTTGAGGGTGCAGAGTTTGTACACAGGTTGCACCTGAGAATTACATTGTTATATGTACATAATTATGCCTTAGCATGTACATGAGCCCGCAAGTCAAATATTATGGGCACCAGGGCCCCAAATGTTAAAATAATGGGCCGGCAGTTTCTCATCAAATAAAGCAGATTCAGGGGTCATAGTTTGTACACAGATTGAACCAGAGAATAATATTGTTATAATATTTTATGAGCCAACATGTCACAATACGGGCCCAGATTTCACATTTTACACATTTTCGCTCAATTGGGCAACATTTTGCAATTTCCTTATTTAACAGCTATCATATTAAATAAAAGGCACTATATTTAATGCCCACGTGACCCATGGGCGCCGCCATACCAAGACTACCAGTAATTAGTATATGTGCTACAATGCTAAGAGATAGGAACTTTTCAGACAAATATCATCAAAATTGCTGAAAATTTAAAAGGCAACTTAATTATACATTGGGGGATTCTGTTTTTATAGTATGTTTTCAAGAACTAAATTATGAATGTTTGACTGATGGAAAAAAGTTATCGACGGAAACTCTTACAATGATACTACAAAGTTGCAAAAAAATGACAAATTTGCTAGAAAATTAAGACATGCATCCCGCGTTTCCAATTGAAATACACAGGAAGACCACCCGCTGTGCCAAAGGTCACTTTTCCAGACATCCTGTTTAGACGCTGTAATGTCAGCAGCCATCTGGTCACGTGGGTATTAAAATCAAGTACCTTTATTTAAATGCCATAAGACGACTGTTTAAAAGTTATACGAGAGTGCAACCTACATCAAAATAAAGCTTTTGAATTGGACTTTCACTTTTTAACCATTTTCGCCAAATTAGGCGAATTTTTAGAATATTTATTTAATTTAAGAGCTACGAGAGTGCTACCTACAAATTAAAGGTTGTGACTTGGGCTATCGCTTTCTACATTATTTTCTGCCCAAGTGGGCTACTAATAACAATTTCTTTATTTTAAGTGCTACGAGAGTGCAACCAACATTAAATTAAAGCTTGTGACTTGGACTTTCACTGTTTACACATTTTTCGCCCAATTAGACGACTTTTAAAATTTTCTTTATTTTACGTGCTACAAGAGTCCAACCTTATATTAATTAAAACTTGTGAATTGCACTACCAGTTTTACACATTTTCCGCCCAAGCGACTTTTTGCAATTTCTTTATTGCAAGTTTAATACGAGAGTGCAACCTTTCATTCAATTAAACCTTGTGACTTAAGTTTCACTTTTTACACATTTTGCACCCAATTGGGCAACTTCTGATCATTTCTTTATTTTAAGTTATACGAGAGTGCTACATAGATCAAATTAGATCTTGTGACGTGGACTTTAATTTTTGCATATTTTTCTCCCAATTAGGCGACTTTCAATCATTTCTTTTATTTTAGGTTATACGAGAGTGTTACATAGGCCTACATCAAATTAAAGCTTGTGACATGGACTTTCATTATTTACACATTTTTCTCCCAATTAAGCGACTTTTTACAATTTCCTTTATTTTAAGTCCTCAGTAAGGAATATAAGTTTGTATACACCGATAACATGCGGGTATAGCCGTATTTATGTTCAAAAGATAGATAGATAGATAGATTTATTATTATCTTTTCACTCATTACATGATACAAGAAAAATACATAAGAATAATACATTATAAAGATATAAATAATAATACAAATATAATAATTATGGAAATGCATAATACAACGATGAGTGAAGGAATTACAGTAAAGGCCCAAATGCCTGTAGCTCTGTAACCCCTTGATACAGGTATATGGCATTTATTTGACATGGCAGCAGGTTGGTAGACAACAAAAATGCCGAGTCCAACCAACCAGCTGTCATGTCCATCAATGACATATCCTATGTTAACATTTAAGGAAAAAACAAAGAAAAACAAAATGCACATATCAAAAACTAATTATTGAAGTAAATTAATGAAATTAGTGAACAAAATATTGGTGAGGTACACATGATTGAAAGACTAAGAATAGCTTTGCATAAGATGTTGTTTATACTTTTTCCGGAATTGCTTCACTGATGACGAGCACTTGATATCAGAATCAATAGCATTCCAAAGCTTTATACCTGCATATTTAATAGATTTCTCACAAAAGACTTTCTTGACTCGAGGTAAGATGAGATTGTTTCTATATCTAGTGTTTATAGCGTGAATTTCAGAGTGCTTTGTAAAAAGGTCGTCAAAAACATTGGGTAATAAGCAATGTGTGTGTTTATACATGAATGTCCCAAGCTCTAGAGCGTACATATCTTTGATGCTTAAAGTATTATATTTAAGTAACAGAGGATTAGTTCTAGATCTGTAATTACTGTTACTAATAATACGCAATGCTCTTTTTGAATTTTAAACAGATTATGAATATATGAAGAGCAGGCACATCCCCATGCTAAAATACTATAATTCATGTACGGCAAGACTAACGAACAATATAATGTATACAAAGCTTCACTGGGTAGAAAATGTTTAACTCTGTTAATAACGCCGACATTTCGAGAACAAGTTTTAATGACATTTACAATATGCTCCTTCCAAGTAAGATTTTGATCAATTTGAAGGCCTAGAAACTTTGTGCTGGTGACTCTTTCAAGAGGGGTGACTTCACTATCATTTGAGTCAAGACAAAGATGTAGAGTATAGTCAGAGCATGTATTTTTACCACTGCCAAGTAACATGTAGTTGGTTTTTTTGGCGTTTACAGATAGTTTGTTTACTTTAAACCATCTGTCTATATGAGTAAGCTCTTTATTCATTACTGTTTCTACCTCCTCAAGTTGGCTGTGTGAGAAAAACAAGTTGGTATCATCTGCAAAGGATATAACATCGAGAGAATTTGTAACGAGATGGATATCATTCACATACAGAATAAAGAGCAGTGGCCCCAATATTGACCCCTGAGGCACGCCACAAGTGATATTTTTGCTCTCTGATGAAACACCATTGTAAGTTACAAACTGTTTTCTGTTACACAGATAGTCTTTAAACCAGTCATAACATACACCTCTAAAGCCATAATGGTATAGTTTACTAAGAAGTATTGAGTGATCAATTGTATCGAACGCTTTCGATAAATCCAGGAAGATACCAGCAGTAAATTTGTTTTCATTTACTGCGTCCGTAATTTTATTCACCAAATCTATCACTGCCATATATGTACTGTGGTTCTTTCTAAAACCATATTGGCGCTTATACAAAATGCTATGTGTATCTAAGTATGATACAGATCTGTTGAATACAAGACGTTCAAGAATCTTTGATAGAATGGGTAAAACAGAAACAGGACGATAGTTTGAATCTTTCATCCTTCTTATACAGGGGAATGACCTTTGCTATTTTAAGACTGTCTGGTACTCTGCCAGTGGAAATGGATACATTGAAAATGGTTACAAGTGGATGCACTATTCCAGGAGCTACCTTTTTGATGATGAATGAACCAAGACCATCCTGGCCTGGACTTTTATTTGAATCAAGTTTATTGATTATTTTGAGAATTTCATGTTCAGTGATGGGTGTAAATAGGACGCTGTTGTTGTTCGCAATCTTACTCTTTGAAAGAAAATGTGAATAGTCAATGCCAGGAATACTGTCAATTGATTGACCTAGATTTGGACCAATGTTTACAAAGAACTCGTTAAAGCCATTAGCAATATCCTGTGAATTAGTGTAAACTTTATTTTTGTCCCGAAATTTATTAGACTGTTTTAAAACTTTATTCTTATTCAAAATATTTTTTAAAGTTTTCCAAGTATTTCTCATAAATTATCATGCTTGTAATTTTCTAATTTATGAGTGAAATAATTTTTCTTAGCTTTCCTTAGCACTGAATTTAATTTGTTTCTATAAAGTTTATATCGATCTTGTTTATCGGCCGTTCGGTGTTTCAGAAACGATTTGTATAATTTATTTTTATGATTAATTGAATTCAGAATACCTTTAGTTATCCATGGCGAAATCGGCTCATTTTTCCTCCTATTTTTTAATTTCTTGGTGGGAATACACTCATCATATAAAATACTAAATTTATCCATGAATTTATTATACATTGCGTTAGCATCATTTGGTGATTGACAATTTAAGAATTCATCCCAGTTGACTAAAGAAAGTCTGTTGTTTAGTAAGTTTATGTTATCATCTGTAAATTGCCTTTTATAGTTACTTTTATTTTCTTTGCATAGATTATTTTATTTACTATTTAAATCAATATTAGTCCTGGCAAAGATTGGAAGATGATCACTGATATCTGCTACAAATATACCAGAATGATACTGAGTGTTGTTGTTCGTAATTATGTTGTCAATAATAGTAGCAGAAGTTTTGGTGATTCTGGTTGGCTTATTAATTATTGGATGAAATGTATAAGAATATACCATGTTCAGAAAATCGCCTATTGGTCTATGAATCTCTTCCTTCAGCAGGTCTATGTTATAATCACCGAGTAAGTAGCTGATTTTATTCTCATTCGAAATTTTATTCAAAGTATAATCAAACTCAGAGTTGAAATGGGCAATGGGGTTATCATTTCCCGGAGGTCTGTAGATAGCTCCTACAATAATATTCTTGCAATTTTCTCTTTCAATTTCGACAAACACTGATTCAAATGTTTGAGATGTTATTTCAGTTAAGTCAGATCTAATTTTGAAATTTATGTCATTGTGAACAAAAATGCCAACACCACCTTTGGGTCTATCTACTCTGTTTTTATACACAAATTGGTAACCTGGTAGCTGAAAATAATCAGGTGGTGTACATTTAAAGTAAGTTTCGGTGACGGCAATAATCGAGAACTGTTGGTTGATGGATTGCAACAATAACTTCAGTTCATCAAAATGCTTGTTCATACTGTCTATATTAAGATGAAAAATTGAAAGACCAGATGTACCTTCACTGATTGAGCTCGAGTTGTTAACATGACTGTTAAAGCTATCATAGGTGAAATAAGTGCTGTTACAGTTTGTGTTTTGCTCGCTTTCATTTGAATTGAGATCATCATCATCTCTTAGAGGATTAAAACACAAGTGATCATAACAATGAATATTATCAGCATTAACATGAAAGTCTGCATCTGATCCTTCAATAGCATCAGTGAAATCATCATCATCACTATAATGATTAAAAGGAAAATTAACTATTCTTGTGGTACATTCAGAACAACTCCAAAGATTTGAAGATATTTCATTCCTGTTTACAAGGATGCAATCATTGTGAGCATAACCATGACATACAATGCAGTAATTATAGTTGTTATCAATTTCATTAACATATTTGGAACAAATAATACAGATGTGTGCATTCAGCATTTGAAAGTAATTTAAGCTAACTAATAAGATAAATAATAAGACAAATTTACACAAACAAACAATATACCTGCAAAATAATTTTTTTGCAGCACCTGGTCTCTCGACCAAAATGAAATTTTTTAAAAACATGTCTAAGCAATCAATTTTAAGGAACTGAGCAAATCAACACAGTAAAAATTTGTCTTGCACCTGAGACAGTAATTCAGATGATTTTAAACTAAATATACCAACATTTTATGAAAATATAAATGAAGCAAAATCGTTTAACTGGTTGACCATAACCATCGATGAAAACAACTAAATAGCAATATATAAAACGAATTGACAAATATATCTTGAAATTATCGATGTATGTAGATGGCTGATGCAGATACTGGTATATTATCGAGTGCCGATAATAGGGTTATGTTTACAAAAATCATGATCAACAAAATAATGCGTTATCACATCGAATAATGAATACATGCTACTGGGCAAAGTACGCAACAAACAAGTTAATCAAAATCTCATAAATTATGGCACTCTCAAAAGAAGACAGATTTGAAGTGTTAAGTGGTATAAACTGATGATCAATATAATACACTGTAAAACTCAACCACTTGTATAGAACATGGTGAACTGATTTACTCAAAATCATTGCACAAAACATAATGAGGTAAATCATATGGAATAGAAAATAAGTTGAAATCATGGAAAATGCATGCAAAAGGCCCTCTAGTTACAATAGTTTTTCGTACGTGGTCGCTCTATACGTAAAAATATGGTGTCATGTGATTCGATGTATTATTTTTTACCATACGTGGGTTTATGTGGTTAAGCTTCACATTTTCAATGAAACACGAACATGCGCTGCACAAGGTGTGTAAAATGATTTGAGTTTGCCGGGTTTTAACCAACTTGAAATAAAGCCCTCATTCAGTCATTTGTGTACGCTATGTATCGAAAAAGGTCCTAAAACAGACAGCAAAAATATTTACTTTTTTGTTCAAGGTATGTTTACTTCCATTATTATTACTTATCGCCTTACCGGTCTTGCTGCGTTTGGGGTTTCCGCCTCTCCTGCTCATAATTGCAATTTGATCTATAAAAACACACACAAGGTAAGATAATGATAGTCAAAAATGTCAAGATACGCTTATACAACATATACACTATGATGATGCTGCTGCTGCTGATGATGATGATGATGATGCTGATGCTGATGCTGATGCTGATGATGATGATGATGATGATGCTGCTGCTGATGCTGCTGATGCTGCTGCTGCTGCTGCTGCTGCTGATGATGATGATGATGCTGATGATGATGATGATGCTGACTGCTGCTGCTGATGATGATGATGATGATGATGATGATGATGATGCTGATGATGCTGATGCTGCTGCTGCTGCTGCTGATGATGATTATGATGATGATGATGATGCTGATGATGATGATGCTGCTACTGCTGATGATGATGATGATGATGATGATGATGATGATGATGATGCTGATGATGCTGCTGCTGCTGCTGATGATGATGATGTTGACGACGACGATGACTGCTGATGATGATGATGATGCTGCTGCTGCTGCTGCTGCTGCTGCTGCTGATGATGATGATGATACTGCTGCTGATGATGATGATGCTGATGATGAATCCCAATGGTGGATTTAAAAAGTTTGCAGTTGCTGAAAGGGCCCCCTGCTTTTTTCTTTTGCCTTAATGTTTTGTCCACAAGGTTCAAAAGTGCGGTGGGTAGAATAGAAAGGAAACATATATGTCCGTGCGTGCAAGAGGCCATTCTATTTATGCCTAGCAGCCCTAAAACTAAAACAAAACGTATCAGGCCCTGTATGTGGCACACCTAGGGCCCTACCCCGCAGATTTGCTTTTTGCCCGTTTTGGCTCCAACAAGAGGTCAAAGGTCAATGATCACAGGGGCCCAATTTTTATATAAGAGAAAACAGTTTCTCATCCAATAAATAGTATCAGGACTCCGAGTTAATATACACTGATGATCCTAGAGAATTATACATTTACAAAATACATGTAGGTTCTAAAACTATATAGGACAAGTCAATTTTGGCCCAGTTCCAAGATCAAGAGTTCCTATGGGCCCAACCGTTTCTCAATAACTAAAGCAGCTTTCTAAGTAGGTCCACCGATATCAAATATTATAGGGCCAATATTTCAATATTCGGGCCAGGGCCTCAAATGTTAAAACTAATTAATTTTAAAAAAAATATAGCAGCTTATTGCTACACAGTTATGAGTTGGAACACCCACAGCACTTGAGCAGTGTACCTTTATATGGATTCGTGAGCCTCGGTAATGTCTACCGGGCCACATTGTTAAAACAAAGGGCTAGCCGCTTCTTAACCAATAAAGCCGCTTCAAGAACTATGTTTGTATACTGAAACCCTCTTAGTATATGGTCTGGGTATGAAGGGCCCTCCATATTGATGGGATATGCCTCATATTAAAGCCATATTGTAACATTTGCTGAGGAGTCGGCCCTCAATATTTGTCAATATTCTGCTTTTTACACGATTGTTTATTTATTTATTTATTTATTTATTTATTTATTTATTTATTTATTTATTTATTTATTTATTTATTTATCTATTTATTTATTTATTTATTTATTCGTTCATTCAAAGATTAGTTCGTTCATGCGTTCATCCATTCATTTGTTCGTTCGTTCGTTTATTCACTCATTCTATTCATTAATTCATTCAATCATTCATCTGCTTATTATTACAACCAAATACACATTATACATACACCCCATGTGCACCTAAACAACGTTCCCCAACGCATACAAACACTTTTATTCAACGGTCCCGTAATTTAGCATAATTTACATGTTGCGACTGTTACTCAAAGCAATATTTGCATTAAGCGCAAAATACTTTTCATTATCAGCGCGTCAAGTAATTCGCTCACGTCGTCTGGAAAAGTGCCTATAATGTGGAGTTTTGGAAATTCTTTATAGTAAATATGCATCAGAACATATATGAATATTAACGTCCGTTAAGGTAAAAACAATAGAAATATGCTCTTAGTACAATAACATTCATTATTCAATTTACTCACCAGCGTTACGATTTACACTAGCCACTGCGAAAGTGTCGAAAAAAGCAGACGAACGTTTCTCAAATTCTAGTGGTAAATATCTTCCATTTATCAATGGAAATATGGGTACTGATCCCGGGGTATTGATATCACAACACTGATGTTTGCACACGTCACATGCGTTACCCAAACTCCTCTAGTGCAACGCGACATTGCTTGTTCACTGTGTCACAGTTCAATTATCAAATGACAATAAATACAACAAAAAACAAACGCAGAAGAAAGAAAGAAAGAAAGAAGGAAAGAAAGAAAGAAAGAAAGAAAGAAAGAAAGAAAGAGAAAAAAGAAAGAAAAAAAGAAGAAAGAAAGAAAGAAAGACAGAAAAAAGAAAGAAAGAAAGAAAGAAAGAAAGAAAGAAAGAAAGAACGAAAGAAAGAAAGAAAGAAAGAAAGAAAAAAAAGCAAGAAAAAGAAAGAAAGAAAGAAAGAAAGAAGAAAGAAAGAAAGAAAGAAAGAAAGAAAGAAAGAAAGAAAGAAAGAGAGAGAAAGAGAGAGAACGAAAAATAGAAATAAAGTAATTAATTGACCACCCAACAATAAATTATGCGTATTACAACAAACCAAAAGACGAAAGAAAGAAAGAAAGAAAGAAAGAAAGAAAGAAAGAAAAAAAGAAAGAAAAAAAAAAGAAGAAAGAAAGAAAGACAGAAAAAAAGAAGTAAAGAGAGAAAGAAAAAAATAAGAAAGAAAGAAAGAAGCAAAGAAAGAAAGAAAGAAAAAAAAAAAAGAAAGAAAGAAAGAAAAAAAGAAAGAAAGAAAAAAAAGAAAGAAAGAAAGAAAGAACGAAAGAAAGAAAGAAAGAGAGAACGAAAGAAAGAAAGAAAGAGAGAGAGAGAACGAAAAATAGAAATAAAGTAATTAATCACCCATAGTGGGTAGGAGAACATGAAAACTAATATGAGATACTGTATTAGGATCACATATTAAGTATCATGTGAGAGTATACTCTTGTACTCCAGAAGACAGGATCACATATTAAATGTGCGACACTATGGAATATAAAAAGCAGGATATGGGTATGTTAAAAATTGAAATGAGGTATGGGGCTGGCTGGGGGTGGCTACGGGTCGTTATCTCAAGGACAATATTGTTCAAGGTTGCGCCGCAGGCTTACAAAGAGACAATATTGTTCAAGGTCGCGCCGCAGGCTTACAAAGAAACAATAGCAATCAAGCTTAAACTTTAAATTAGCACCCGATAGAGGGCAGGGCCTGAAGAATGAGGGAAATTACGGGGTAAATATTTAACGAAATAAACTGCATAATCATATTATTTAGATTTATTCCGTTAAAAATCTTATTTTAACTTATCAAATTACTAGTTTTTATATTCCATAGTGTCGCACATTTAATATGTGATCCTGTCTTCTGGAGTACAAGAGTATACTCTCACATGATACTTAATATGTGATCCTAATACAGTATCTTATATTAGTTTTCATGTTCTCCTACCCACTATGGGTGAATTAATTGACCACCCAACAATAAATTATGCGTATTACAACAAACCAAAAGATTGTGTATAAGTTACCTAAAAGTGAATGATAAGTCATTAATTGTCATTAGGTATTTTTGAATTGAAAAAACGAGGAAAACAGCAGTATTGATAAAATTGCAGACTCTTGTAAAATGTTTTATTTATTTTGTTTTTCATACACGGCCTTTGTCTTAACCACACTAGAAGGCTATGTTAGCACAGGAATGACACTTTCAAGGCGCCAAAATAAATAGACACAATTTAGACATTTTTAACAAACGCAAGATTGCTGGTTGAGAAATATAGGTTATATTGTTAGAAGGGTCAACAATGAAATTATTTGCAATGACACTTGTGTTCTCCAGCAAGTCTTTTTCTAGAGTGGTTACCGCACCATAGCTGAACCATGCAGCTTTGGCAATATTGTAGTGTACATGTTTCGAGCATGGTGATTACCCCGGTGGGGAAAATATTTTTATGATATTCTTTACTTTTTTCTCTTTCATTTGACATCACTTGGTGGGTCATACCTTCTTGGCATTTCGAGATATGAAAGGGACCCGAAATATGACCCGGGTCTTATGAGAAGTGTCACCTCGGGTTGGGAAATTATTTCTTCATATTTTTGACTTTTTTCTCTTTCATTTGACACCAGGGTTCATACCTTCTTGGAATTTCAAGTAGGAAAAGGACTCACCTGGGTCTTATGATGAGTGTCGCTTCTGGAATTGACGCTGGAATTGTTACCTACCCACGTCGGTCAAGCAGGTATCCTGCTAAGATGCTGAATGACCTGGACTTTGCTGATGATATTGCTCTGCTGGAATCTTCCATAGCCCTGGCCCAGTCACAGCTTACTAGGACTGCAACTGCAGCAGCAGATCTAGGCCTTGTCATCAGCGCACCTAAGACAGAATATATGACTGCAAACTGTAACGCCCAACCAGCACTTGAAGTCTATGGTAGTACTCTCAACCATGTCACAGACTTCAAGTATTTGGGTTCCAAGATGGGCTCTAGTGTTGGAGACCTAAAAAGAAGAAAAGCGCTAGCCTAGGCAGCTTTCTGGAAACCGGAATGCCTTTGGAGAAGCCCGTCCCTGCCAATGGAAACGAAAATCAAGCTGTTTCAGACAACGTGTGTTACTGTCTTTCTGTACGGGTGCGAGTCATGGGTAATTACCAAGGACATGGAAAACAAGATCAATGCATTTGCAACATCTTGCTACAGAGTCATGTTAAACATCAAGCGTGTGGATCGGATTCCAAATGAAACCATCTACAATCTGACCAACACCACTCCACTGGTTGCCAGAGTCAAGATTCATCAACTCAAATTTCTCGGCCATATACTGCGTCTTGAAGATGGCGAGCCTGTGAAAGAATATGCGCTTTATATTCCACCACATGGGAAGAGGAAACCGGGACGGCCGCGCACACTGCACTTACAGTATGTCCAGCACCTCCTGGGAGATACTGAAGGGATGCTGCAGCCAAACAAAATTGTTTCGCTTGCCCAAGATCGCATTAGTTGGAGAAAGCTTGTAGTCGCCTGCACCGCAGCCGACTGATGATGATGATGCTGATGATGATGATGTCGCCTCGTTTATCTTATTTCAATATGGGTTATAATATTAGTATCATACTTAATCTTCTTTCATCCTCATTAAAAGCCAGACCTATCTGATATGATATGTCAATAAAATTCAAAAATTCAAAGTTTTGTTGGTAGAAACAGGTGAATAAATACATGTGGTGCCACGTTTATGTTTTTCATTTTGCTCTAAATATATTGAACCTATCATTATCATGTCTTTCATCATGATATCAGAGCAAGAGTTGGTATAAAGGGGCGTAAAATTGCACTTAATCCGGTTGAAGTAAGTTTAAGTAAATTTTCAACTTTTACAATCGTATTAAAGATACACAAAAAGGTATTTACACAGTTGTTTCAATTTGATGATAAAATCATTTGATCACTTAAACATTTTGAAAACGTGCAATATCTGCGAAATTCTGAGCCAATGAAACAAAAATGTCCTTGAACTTTTTATGTTTCATTTAATCAAACTTTTATTTTCTTTTATATATTTTGATATTAAGCAGTAAAGATGACAAATGTCCTTGCAACTTTCCTCACAAAGTATGTTCCTGGTCTTAGGCAGCAACGGGCCACTAATATGCTCAGAGAATAAAATTGTATACAATATAATATATATAAAAAACAGAAAGAACGCATAAGAAACACAAAATCCCAAAACTCCAAATCGTAGATGTTGTACAGAAGAAAATAAATGTCAAATAATACTATACTTCGCTAAATTGATGCGTTTCCGATCTTACAAGAGATCAAGTGCATATGTGCTTGGCAGTAGCGTGGGTCGTCATATTGGGGGGAAACCGACCATGATGATAGGTGGTGGATACCGGGTGTGATGGGGGGTCACAAGCCGTTGATCGGCAATTTTCCTATGGGATTTTCTAAATTTTGCAATCGATGGGGGGGCGGGCGTGCCCCTATGACACTACGCCACTGGTGCTTGGAAGGAAGGGGATAACGTCATGAAGAGAATAAGAGACAAGTAATAGGTACTTGTTTTTGAAAACAATTCGATCTCATTTGCAGATAAATTGAATATGTGTTAGGTGCGTGTAAAAAACTACGTTGTGAAATATTAAAATTTTAACAGTGTTGACTAACGGTAACGTTAATGGCTTAACTTACAAAGTATTACCAGTATCAAAAGACTCATCGAAATTGAAAAATGCATAAGACATTATAAAACTATTATAAAATGTCTAAAGATAAACAATTGACTAGATCAAGGACACCATCTTAAAGTTGGAAAAGTGATTGTGCAAATTTGTTTAAATTATTCTGTTGCCAACCAAATTCATGGTACAATGCTGTACATTCCATGGTACTCTCCATACTCTCATTAGTTTCTGCTTCTCGGGAACTAACAGGCGGAGCTAGGCGGCACGACCTGAAACAAAGTCCTTCATTTGATCGGCATATCGCAGCGGAATATTCATTCCCCGTTATTCTCGCGTTCAAACATCGACTCACATGCAGACATCGACTCCGTGAAATAACTGAAATTGAAGCTAATATTAGTGTTTGAAACGCCGGTATTTAATACAAAATATAGTAGAGGCTAAGGAACTCAGAGTTTGGTATTACCCAAGGTGACCCTACTAGGAAACCTACAATTTTAATAATGTGCAACATAATGTACATATAGCTATCGAATAATACAAAACAGTGTTAATCAAAAGCAAGACACCTCGCACAAAGTATGCGTCGTGCTTTTTGCCTAATAAGAATCGGAGCCCCTGAGAACAATTTACCGCGTTCAACTTCATAGTGATGTGCGGCATTGCCACGATAATAATATTATTCGGCAAGGGACTTTGGAGAAGATAGACAAAAAGAGGACTGCATTCAGTGAAAATTGTGTGTGTGGGGGATGTGAGGGGTAACATTGCTGATAAATAATTTGGGACGGTGATAGATTTTCAGAAATTTGCTGTGTTTGTGCCCTCACACCCGTTACCGAAATACGGTTTTCAGGCTCCCTCTGGCAAAAATACGGGGTAAAAACGTCGCTATCGAGTATGTAAACTGAGGCCTTTTAATGTCGTATTTTTCTTTTTAATTCAGGTGTGGGTATTTCAGAAAATTTCTGTCTCACAATGTAAAAATCCCGAGGTAAAATATCAGCTTCGTTGGATTTAAAAGTTCCAGTTCACAGCTAGTTCAAGTATACTAGTGCGGTAATGGCGTCATTGAAAATAGCTTTGCAAGGAACATTACTGCACCGAAAACTTCTTCAAGAACACTTTATACATTCATGCCAATACAATATATTTTCGACATCTCATGTGTTATTGTATGTTATATATTATTTGGAAGAAGGTTTTAAAGTTTACCTATACTCGTGTTAAATCATGAGAACCAATCTACAACCCTGGTGGAAATTCGTTTTCCACACCAGCACGTGCTGGTGTTAAAATCAAGCAATCGCCAGAGCTAAATATGTGACAGCACCGTATTATCTTTGTATAATAGTTGCAAAAATGCATGCACATTCAATTTAGACTCTCCCCTTCCCCACCCCCATCTTACAATGTTGGGAGACTGAAATGAAGACATAATGACGATTTTGTCCAAATCAACATTGCAATAGGGGGCGGGGAAGGATGTTGGCCAATTAATGCTTTGGTGTGGCAACATTTTCGGCCAAGATTGTAGGTCCCCATTTCATTCTCCTGCATTCCGGAGCCGCTAAGTAAACGACGCATTTGGGGGGCTGTGCGATAATCATGTGTGCCCGGAGGTGGTAAATTCGCCAAGTGGTCTGCCAAATATCCCCCCCTTTTTGACGTGCCCAAACATCTTTGCCCGTCCCCTTTACACGCTTAGATTTTGGGGAACCCGATTTAAAACCTTAGACCTAACTATCGGTATACCCTAAGGAATCATACGGCAACAAAGATTCACGTAAAAAAAGGTCATCTTTGAGATCAAAGCACTGTATGTACTGCACATACATCATGATGTAAGGTATCCCTGATATATAGAGATATTTATACTTTGACAAAAACGTTTATTTCTTTCTTAATAAATCATCTTTGTGAAAATTACGGGTAAAAATTTAAAGCTATTTACCAATGAGGAAAAATGCATGACAGAAAAATACCTTTGTAATTAATTTAAAAATGTACAGACTGTGTCAAAAATATTGTGCAAGTGAAAAGCGCCCTCTTTGGCAATTAGAAAATACCGTTGTGGTATGATGCTTACATCAACGTCATGGGCGCTGTCTGAGCTCTCAAATGCCGTTTGTTTTGTTGAATTTGCTTGTTTTAATCTCGAGATATGTTTAGTTAACAACCATGACAACGAAAGGGTTGTCGTAAATGCTTCAAACAAATATAAATGCGTGCATTGCTAAACTGGGCCTTCGGGTCAAGAGCCCGTGAATTTCATTGTGGGTCCGCCGATATGCTACCCAGCGAGGACGTGCCCGTGACATTTGTCACCAATGTCAGTAAGAATCCACCAATCTATGACATTACCGCCTGTTGATTCAAAAATGTGTAAAAATTGACAAGGACTCAAATCATATTTCAAATTATTTCAATATTATTATGAAATATCACCTGACACTAATTAGATGGGCACTATTTTATTAAACACGTGATACCACTTAGGCATTGATTGTAAATGAAAGCTAATAGTCACGTGTTACGTGTTTACATTAACCCGAAACCGTCATATTCCGCTTGATATATTAAATTCTTTAATTCACCTTCATTTAAGATATGGGTGTGTCTAATAATTGTGTATTGGATGATACACGTTCTGCCAATTTCGTCGCATATATTTCTATATAAAAATATATTACAAAATATTTTGCTGTTCGTGATTCTCATTATGCGGTCCATACACTTTCAATACAACAATAAAATTGAAAGGGTGTGGGATGATTTAAAGTGGTATCGAACAATGATAATAATAATAATAATAATAATAATAACAATAATAATAATAATAATAACAATAATAATAATAATAATAATAATAATAATAATAATAATAATAATAACACTAACAATAATAATAATAACAATAATAATAATAATAATAATAATAATAATAATAATAATAATAATAATAATAATAACAATAATAATAATAACAATAATAACAATAATAATAATTATAATAATAACAATAATAATAATATAATAATAATAATAATAATAATAATAATAATAATAGACCTAATAATAATAATAATAATAATAACAATAACAATAATAATAATAATAATAATAATAATAATAATAATAATAATAAAAATAATAACAATAATAACAATAATAAATAATAATAATAATAACAATAATAATAATAATAATAATAATAATAACAATAATGATAATAATAATAATAATAATAATAATAATAATAATAAAATAATAATAATAATAACAATGATAATAATAATAATAATAATAATAATAATAATAATAATAATAATAATAATAATAATAATAATAATAATAATAACTACAACAACAAAATGCTACGATCAGCAAAATAGATAGCTATAGTAATATATTCATTGATTTGTCAAAGGCATTTGACAATAATGATTCTCAAATACACGCAGCTTTTATCTTGATTGATTTTGCAATTTCTAATTATTTTATGATACTGCTAAACCCTTATGGAAATGATAGCATTCGGTGTTCCATAAGGATCCATTTTAGGAAAAATTGATATTTATTCTTTATTGTAAACTATATAACCATCATGATTATTTTTAAGGTTTTTCATCCAACATAAAAAAATGTAGTAATCGTAGTTTTACCCTTTGCGCTCATTTGAATTATTCTAACCTAGCACCTTACCCGGATGTAGGACCGACCATTAAAAATGACCAAACCGGAGTTTAGGTTGAGGCTACTTGATAGTTTAGTCATTTTCTTTCATTTTAGAAGAAAATCCGGTGAGAATCGCATATTCATAATCACCAAAGCGTACAAGAAATCATTATAAAAACTTGTTTTGGCATCCTGATGTGAAGCAAATGTCTTAATTTTCGCCTACAATGTATCCAGATGTAAGTAAAATACACAAACCCCATTCAAATTCAGGAATAAAGAGAGAGAGAAAAAAAGAAGTTGTTTGCTCTAGGTTGGATTCGAACCTGATACCCTATGCCAAACACTAGATCGGCGACACTTAGCAACGGATCTTCAGCTGGCGTGGCCAACAAAAGCGTGCCTATATACGATTCCTATTTCACGCATTCCTACACCTCAATGGCGGGTATTTTAAACTGCATTCCATCACCCGTGTTACACGTAGATAAAAGAATGATGAAAATGTACAACACAGTACAATATATCATCGATTTTAAGCGGCTTCAATCCACCCAATTGGGCAGTTACAACACTAATTTGGTGCAGAGGAGACCCAGTGATGGCCGAATGAATTCTAACCATCACTTTGCTCGTTGGATTCTTCTATATATCAGTTAGGGCGATTGCGGAATCACATCGCGTGGGATGCACTTAGAACAGTGCATATATCAGGTAGTATTTTGCAGTACCTTGTAGGGTTAGGGTATGTATCAAGTAGTCTTAAACTGTTTTGTAAGGACCAAGTCATAGATATAACATTAATGATATTGTTTTGATAAAAACGTAAGCCTCCCGCACCCCATGCAAAGACAATATGTACATCTCTAAACATAATGTGCCAGAGCCCTCATTTAATTAGCACTTTTGTATCGTTACCTTTAGACTAACAACAGAGGGCCATGCCCAGTTTCGTGATGTTGAATATCCAACAAATTGTGCAATATTAAAATGAACTACTCACACATAGAAAGTCCGCACTTAATATGTAACCCATCCTACACCAAAACCTGATCTTTTGTTATGACAATTAGAGTGTTTGGTAGCAAATTTGGAGTGATCAGGTTTTGGTGAAGGACATAAGTATTTGAGTAGTTTATGTTCTAAAATGGTGTAGAAAATGATACCAAAAAAACAAAAAAACAAAACAAAAACGGCTTGCTATATTGGAAGAATTCTTTCTTGACAAACAATTAGGAATTTTGATGCAAGCATATCAAGTCAATTTCACCCTCACCTCTTTGATCATGATGTTTATACCAGCATTTGCTAAAGTTTAAGAAATATAGAATTTTCATAGGAATCGCATACTAGATAAACAAACTATAACACAAGTCCTATATTTTTGTGTTAGGCCTATATTTGGGGCGAAGTCGTTCCGGCACCATTAGTTTATACTTACCTACACATTTTTATTGACCTATCAGAATTTTAGTCTTTTTTATCTTTGTCTTTCATTATAGCCACTGGTATTTCGCTGGACTGGCCATGCAACGAAAGCGTTCGTATAATGACTGGATTGCTGATTGCGTCATGGCATCACGTGGGATGTATGCATCCGTAGTGGTTTTGCTTGTTTTATGTAGGGTTAATCCCAGGCGGCGGATGACATGATCGAGCCGGCAACTCGTGAAACCGCCCGGCCGTATGGCATTTTCCATATACTCGGTTAGTTTTGTGGGGTTCATTATCGAACATCAACGGTTTTAGCTTGTATTAATATTATTTATCAAGATAGGCCTATTTGTTTGTGATATTTCAAGCGTTTTAAAATTTCAAAATAATCCCATTCAATTACACGGTTGACGATGAAAATTTACTGAATTTAGGGACTGCACGTCATACACCACCTGGGTTAATCCGGTACTTTCAATATCATTTATTTAATTCGAGGTCTAGGTTCCCTTTAATCAAATTATTGCTTGTGCTGACATAATTTCAACATACATAATCTGCAAAATTAACGTTTCTTTCATTTTATTGTTTACTCACGTAATAATCTCGTTTGTTGAACTTAAATCATTAATAACTAATTTGTTATCTACAATTCTAGGGATTGCCAATGAATATGTTACTTATTTCCATTTATATCACTATTAACCGGAAAGACAGGGTTGGATTTTCGGACCATGGGTTAACCAAGCTAATGTCTAATTATGTAAGAATTGTTTCTATTATTACCTTTTAGTTGTTATGATTTGTTTTTATTATGATCAGTATTATTTTCATTGCAATTCACTTAAATGCGCTTAGTTGCAGCGTCAAATGTTAATTCAATATGCGATGTCTGCACATGTTCGGATGATGCGACCGTGGTGCATGATGCAGGGGAGCTTTACTTTAAACAAAATAGACATTCATGACCAACACACTGCAGGGTTTGCTGTTCTATTGTGTCTGATTAGAGCGTTGCCAATGACTGATGCAGAAAAACAAACAAAAAACAGCAAACTGGGAAAACATTTCAAGATATTTCTTTTGTGTTTTCATGTTTAATACAATTATCATAGCTTTTATCCATCATTTTGATATTCCCCATCCGAATATACTCCACTAGATGTATGCTGCACACATGAAAGACTACATGATAATGTGACGTGTGTGAGCACTTTCCGCCACTTGGGAAATTTACAATTAATTGACAATTGATGTTTTGAGATAAATAATTTGTCCACATTGTACAGGGATTGATTGGTCTGGAATCGGACTGGACTCGGTTTCCAGTCCGGGTCCTTTTTTGTCCGAGTCTGAGTCGAGACAAGCCTTTTAATATCCGAGTCCGAGTCCAGACTCGAAAGCTACATCACTGCTAAATGTATGCTGAAATTAGGACAAAAAAACACCAGAGAGTCTGTCTCAGCCACCCTGGCGCATTAGTATGTGACCTCCAATTTAGCGCTCAGCGCTATGTGTTGGTCGTATTTTTTTCATATGTTCAATTTTGTTGTTGATATTTTCAGTATCGTATCGCGATCCAATTTTTTTTTCAGTTTGGTTGTTGTTGTTTTTTGTACACATTTCGTCATTATTGTAAAAGAGACAAACAAAACCATTCATTGTGTATTTACTATGTTTCTGTTTCTGAATATCAAAAAGTACATAAACATTGTGCCTTGACTGTTAAAAAACCCCAAAACAAAACATAACACTTTTTACTAAATGTGTCTGAGACAGCCTTTTTTTTTTTTTTGCCTTCATATTGCGCAACCTGTATGTTCATACATACATGAGTAATATCTGGCACCATTTACTTATATAAAGACTGCACAAAAAGTGACGCAGCTGTTATAAATACACCTATAGCGTTAGAACTAATAATTGTGTTCACAATATTTCAACATACATTTTGATACCCCATTTGTCAAATTTCCTTTAATACTAGCAAATTTCCTTTGATACTAGCAACGCAGCAGTGTTTTCAAATAACATTACCCGAATTTACCCGAAGTTACACCTATTTGTATTGATTTGAAGTCAGCGCGAAGATAAATGGAGGGTTTTACGTGCACATATGCTTGCGTAATAACCATTGATTAAACTGCAACTTTTAAATTCGGGTATTTTTTCTTTAAAAGCACTACTGTGTTGTTAATATTGAACGACATTTGACAAATGGGGTATCAAAATGCACGTAAATAAATCATCCTTCTTTCTATGTAGAAATATTGTGGAAACAATTATTAGTTCTGAAGCTATAGGAAAATTTATAACACCTGCGTTACTATTTGTGCAGACTTAACGATGTTTCATCACATTGCGACCCATTATGGTTGCAGAAAGAAATTACGCGTCCGGGCAATGGTTGCAAGTATGCCGAAACTCTGTCAGGAATTATTCCGATTGTTGGTCCGTATGGTCACAGCCCGATTTATATACTTTTCTCAGTTATCTGGATTCAATTTATACTCAATATCAATTAATTTCAGAGATGAAAGTAAAATGATGATCACGTTTGCGAAACTACCGCGGTATACAGATCGATATCGATGCTGAGATTATTTGGCGCTCGTCGTATGAACCAGTTAAATTGGAATACCGTCCATCCCTAATAGATAGGTAATTATTACGCGTATAAGAAATGCTACGGCGAGATTTTATTGGACGAAGATGAATAGGTTGTTTGGTGTTTAAATATTTATTCTTCATATATGATTCGTGAATTTCAGCATCCCGCTAGATTCTAAGACGTATAAGATGCGATCTTACGCGTATGAGATGCATTCTTACACGTGTAAGGTTACATGTATAATCTTACACGTTTTTTGGTCCACTTGGCCATTCATAAGACTTGTGGAGCAACGTCTAGGCATTGTGCCTGTGCCTTGCGTACTATAAATTACTGCACTTTTTAAACAACTACCAATGTGATGATGTGATAGCAAAAGAAGTTCAGTAAGGTACAAAGGAGTTGTGATTGAGCGCCCTCTCTAGGCATAACGACAAAATGTGATGAGATTATGTGATGATTTGAATATCACAATAATTTTGAAAATTGAAATGAAGTTGTTTTCTTTGTTTTATGATTGAGCACCCTCTTTAGGCATAACGACGATATTTAATCAGATAATATATGATGCTCTAAACAGTGTTAACGCATCACCAAAAAACATCACCTATTTCAAGTTTTTTTTTTCTACTTTTGCGACCCTCTCTAGGCATAACTATGAAAAGTGATGAAACATTACCAATTTCAAGCTCCGATGCTGTTGCTGTTTTCTTTGTTTTGTGTAGATTGAGCGCCCTCCATAGGCATAACTAAGAAAAGTGATGAGTAGTGTGATGTTCTCATTTGTGACCATCCATCTCAAACCGCTCGTAAAGTCGGCAAATTGTATTTCGAGTTACAGTCCAAAATGTGCATAAAGCTTGTATTCATAATGTACCTAATAATTGTCCTACATGTTTCTCATTTTAGTCCAGTCAAACATCAATCTTTAATCCTATTGTTGAAGAGGATCATAAGCTTATACTTATAGCAAATAGCTTTAGTCTTTGTTTGCTTTGGCTAAATCCTGTTCAAGTGGTGGGTTAACCAACAATGAACAATGAGAGGACATTCCTGAACCTCGTTGACTTGGGGATGATTTGAAGTGACCGCCAATTATGACCATTTCTTATTTAATACCAGCAATGTAGAATAAGAGAAATATTGTAGCACCAAAATAATGTACCCTTTTACTGAAGGAGCAAAGTTTAACAAGCTATAACTCCGCTTCTGGATATCGTTTGAAGCCAAATGATATATCATTGTAAAGCTTATGATATATATTTTCTGAACACGGAAGAAAACAAAATTGACCAGGGGCCGACTTTACGAGCGTTTCGACGTGGATGGTCACATTTTTCAAGTTCCTGCGTTTCTTTGTTTTGTCAACTGAGCGCCCTCTCTAGGCAAAACTACAGTTCTGCTGTTTTTCTTTGGTTTGTTTTTGATCGAGCGCCCACTCAAGGCGTAACTGAGAATATGATGTTTTGAAATGATACATTTCTGCAAACTGCAATTCTGTTCTTATGTTCTTTGCTTTGAAATGATTGAGTGCCCTCTCTGGGCATAACCAATTTTTTGCTTTTCACTTTATTTTTGCTGATTGGGTTTTTGTTTTGTTCTGTTTTATTTATGGTTGAGTACCAGACTAAAATTTCTCCTTGATTATTTTTTTGCATTTGGCCTTATAATGAGCGCTCCTTAGGAGAAACGACGAAATGTGGTAAAATCAGGTAGACCAACAAAAATAAAGCGTCAGATTCTTTCTTTTCTTGCCCCTAATTCGTGTCATATCTAATATGGTTAAGAGATTACATTGACACGTTTTCGATAGTTGCTAGTTTGTGAAAATATTTGCTATCCTGTTGCCGAAAATTTACGCTTGACCTTAGAAAGGTTACGTTATAGGCCTACTTGTTATGTAGCTTTATGTGCCATGTAGCTGAAATGTAAACCACATTTTCTGTGATGACACCATGTTAATATCGGCTAATGAAACTGTATTACTATGTCGATTATGAAGGTACGACTTTCATACCATTTTTCCTGGGTGCTGGGTGCATCATTTTTTTGTCAGACAATCGTAACATATTGCGTCGAAAAGTCTTTATAATTATCTTCCAAACTCCAAAATTAAATTCCGACGCGTAGAAAGTTGGCGCCGCCAGCATCGATATCACCCGTGATTTTCTGCCAAATACGCCGTTTACTTAGCGGCTCCGGAAATGCAGGAGTTTGAAATGGGGACCTACAATCTTGGCCGAAAATGTTGTATACAATTTTATTCTCTGAGCATATTAGTGGCCCGTTGCTGCCTAAGACCAGGAACATACTTTGTGAGAAAAGTTGCAAATTTGGTGTCATTTTCAAGGACATTTGTCATCTTTACTGCTTAATATCAAAATATATAAAAGAAAATAAAAAGTTTGATTAAATGAAACATAAAAAGTTCAAGGACATTTTTGTTTCATTGGCTCAGAATTTCGCAGATATTGCACGTTTTCAAAATGTTTAAGTGATCAAATGATTTTATCATCAAATTGAAACAACTGTGTAAATACCTTTTTGTGTATCTTTAATAAGATTGTAAAAGTTGAAAATTTACTTAAACTTACTTCAACCGGATTAAGTGCAATTTTACGCCCCTTTATACCAACTCTTGCTCTGATATCATGATGGAAAACATGATAATGATAGGTTCAATATATTTATAGCAAGATGAAAAACATAAACGTGGCACCACATGTATTTATTCACCTGTTTCTACCAACAAAACTGAAAGAAGATTAAGTATGATACTAATATTATAACCCATATTGAAATAAGATAAACGGTTGTTTGATGTCTGGGCATGTTGTCATGTGTTGCACGTAACAGCCGATGCCATGTGATGTTATGACATCGGGATATCATCTTTCGATTTCGTTCTTACGAAACACCAGTTTCAACCAGTTTGATTATACCTCATCCTAATTATTGTAAGCGTGGTGTCATTTTGATCAAGTGCCAGAAAGTTTAAATGTAAAGAGCGCTCCCTTGCTTTTAATTTGTTCAATTGCTCTTCACACGTTTTTATTTCTCTTTCCAGTTGTCTTATGCGAGATTTACTGGACCATATTATTCAATGTGAAAGGAGCTATAGTTTTTAAAACCTTGTCAAACGTATTGTTGAAAATAGAATAATACAATACCATGAACACTTTAATCTTCTATTATAGAAGTATATTATGATCAATGGTATCAAAAGCTTTTTTTCCAATTCTTGCCATTGCTAGTATTGTTTTGGATTCAATTTTATTTTGTAATATCTGCGTGGTGTAGTGCTTATTATTTTTCTTGTGACAAAAAATGCCAATAAAAGGCCTCGGGTAAAGACCAAAAGAATATTGATTTTGTCAACTAACTAAATAATGGCCACAGAGGGTGAATGTTTAGATCGCCTATGTCAAATTGTTGAGATGTCTCGGGTGGTATTATGTAAAAGACATGTTGCTGAACCATGAAATGATATCAGCCTATATTAGTCTATGTTCCTTACTTACCTACTTACTCAGTCGCGTTTTGGTCTGAAATGGGTATATCTCCAAATGCCAAGAAGGGGTGACCACCCGAGTGGTGTCAAACGAAAGAGAAAAAAGTAAAGAATATAATAAAAATTTCGCACCCGAGGCGACATCATCATCATCAGCATCATCATCATCAGTCGGCTGCGGAGCAGGCGACTACAAGCTTTCTCCAACTAATGCGATCTTGGGCAAGCGAAACAATTTTGTTTGGCTGCAGCATCCTTCAGTATCTCCCAGGAGGTGCTGGACATACTGTAAGTACAGTATGCGCGGCCGTCCCGGTTTCCTCTTCTCATGTGGTGGAATATAAAGCGCATATTCTTTCACAGGCTCGCCATCTTCAAGACGCAGTATATGGCCGAGAAATTTGAGTTGATGAATCTTGACTCTGGCAACCAGTGGAGTGGTGTTGGTCAGGTTGTAGATGTTTTCATTTGGAATCCGATCCACACGCTTGATGTTTAACATGACTCTGTAGCAAGATGTTGCAAATGCATTGATCTTGTTTTCCATGTCCTTGGTAATTACCCATGACTCGCACCCGTACAGAAAGACAGTAACACACGTTGTCTGAAACAGCTTGATTTTTGTTTCGATTGGCAGGGACGGGCTTCTCCAAAGGCGTTCCGGTTTCCAGAAAGCTGCCTAGGCTAGCGCTTTTCTTCTTTTTAGGTCTCCAACACTAGAGCCCATCTTGGAACCCAAATACTTGAAGTCTGTGACATGGTTGATGGTACTACCATAGACTTCAAGTGCTGGTTGGGCGTTACAGTTTGCAGTCATATATTCTGTCTTAGGTGCGCTGATGACAAGGCCTAGATCTGCTGCTGCAGTTGCAGTCCTAGTAAGCTGTGACTGGGCCAGGGCTATGGAAGATTCCAGCAGGGCAATATCATCAGCAAAGTCCATGTCATTCAGCATCTTGGCAGGATACCTGCTTGACCGACGTGGGTAGGTAACAATTCCAGCGTCAATTCCAGAAGCGACACTCATCATAAGACCCAGGTGAATCCTTTTCCTACTTGAAATGCCAAGAAGGTATGACCCCCTGGTGTCAAATGAAAGAGAAAAAAGTCAAAAATATGAAGAAATAATTTCCCAACCCGAGGTGACACTTCTCACAAGACCCGGGTCATAATTCATATTTTGGGTCCCTTTCATATCTCAAAATGCCAAGAAGGTATGACCCACCAAGTGGTGTCAAATGAAAGAGAAAAAATAAAGAATATCATAAAAATATTTTCCCCACCGGGGGGTAATCACCATGCTCGAAACATGTACACTACAATATTGCCAAAGCTCCATGGTTCAGCTATGGTGCGGTAACCGCTCTAGAAAAAGACTTGCTGGAGAACAGAAGTGTCATTGCAAATAATTTCATTGTTGACCCTTCTAACAATATAACCTATATTTCTCAACCAGCAATCTTGCGTTTGTTAAAAATGTCTAAATTGTGTCTATTTATTTTGGCGCCTTGAAAGTGTCATTGATGTGCTAACATAGCCTTCTAGTGTGGTTAAGACAAAGGCCGTGTATGGAAAACAAAATAAATAAAGCATTTTACAAGAGTCTGCAATTTTATCAATACTGCTGTTTTCCTCGTTTTTTAAATTCAAAAATACCTTTTTAATAACTTATCATTCACTTTTAGGTAACTTATACACAATCTTTTGGTTTGTTGTAATACGCATAATTTATTGTTGGGTGGTCAATTAATTACTTTTATTTCTATTTTTCGTTTCTCTCTCTCTCTCTCTCTCTCTCTCTCTCTCTCTCTCTCGCTCTCTCTCTCTCTCACTCTCTCTCTCTCTCTCTTTCTTTCTTTCTTTCTTTCTTTCTTTCTTTCTTTCTTTCTTTCTTTCTTTCTTTCTTTCTTTTTTTTTTTCTTTCTTTCTTTCTTTCTTTCTTTCTTTCTTTCTTTCTTTCTTTCTTTCTTTCTTTCTTTCTTTCTTTCTTTCTTTCTTTCTTTCTTTTTCTTTCTTTCTTTCTTCTGCGGTTTTTTTTGTATTTATTGTCATCTGATAATTGAACTGTGACACAGTGAACAAGCAATGTCGCGTTGCACTAGAGGAGTTTGGGTAACGCATGTGACGTGTGCAAACATCAGTGTTGTGATATCAATACCCCGGGATCAGTACCCATATTTCCATTGATAAATGGAAGATATTTACCGCTAGAATTTGAGAAACATTCGTCTGCTTTTTTCGACACTTTCGCAGTGGCTAGTGTAAATCGTAACGCTGGTGAGTAAATTGAATAATGAATGTTATTGTACTAAGAGCATATTTCTATTGTTTTTACCTTAACGGACGTTAATATTCATATATTTTCTGATGCATATTTACTATAAAGAATTTGAAAAAGTGCACATTATCAGCACTTTTCCATACGACTTGAGCGAATTACTTGACGCGCTGATAATGAAAAGTGTTTTGCGCTTAATGCAAAATATTGCTTTGAGTAACAGTCGCAACATGTAAATTATGCTAAATTACGGGACCGTTGAATAAAAGTGTTTGTATGCGTTGGGGAACGTTGTATGTATAATGTGTATTTGGTTGCAATAATAAGCAGATGAATGATTGAATGAATGAATTAATGAATAGAATGAGTGAATAAACGAACGAACGAACAAATGAATGGATGAACGCATGAACGAACTAATCTTTGAATGAACGAATAAATAAATAAATCAATCAATCAATCAATCAATCAATAAATAAATCAATAAATAAATAAATAAATAAATAAATAAATAAATAAATAAATAAATAAATAAACATTCGTGTAAAAAGCAGAATATTGACAAATATTGAGGGCCGCTCCTCAGCAAATGTTACAATATGGCTTTAATATGAGGCATATCCCATAAATATGGAGGGCCCTTCATACCCAGACCATATACTAAGAGGGTTTCAGTATACAAACAGAGTTCTTGAAGCGGCTTTATTGGTTAAGAAGCGGCTAGCCCTTTGTTTTAACAATGTGGCCCGGTAGACATTACCGAAGCTCACGAATCCATATAAAGGTACACTGCTCAAGTGCTATGGGTGTTCCAACTCATAACTGTGTAGCAATTATAAGCTGCTATATTTTCTTTTAAAATTAATTTGTTTTAACATTTGAGGCCCTGGCCCGAATATTGAAACATTGGCCCTATAATATTTGATATCGGTGGACCTACTTAGAAAGCTGCTTTAGTTATTGAGAAACGGTTGGGCCCATAGGAACTCTTGATCTTGGAACTGGGCCAAAATTGACTTGTCCTATATAGTTTTAGAACCTACATGTATTTTGTAAATGTATAATTCTCTAGGATCATCAGTGTATATTAACTCGGAGTCCTGATACTATTTATTGGATGAGAAACTGTTTTCTCTTTTATAAAAATTGGGCCCCTGTGATCATTGACCTTTGACCTCTTGTTGGAGCCAAAACGGGCAAAAAGCAAATCTGCGGGGTAGGGCCCTATGTGTGCCACATACATGGCCTGATACGTTTTGTTTTAGTTTTAGGGCTGCTAGCCTTGACGATCATGTGGAAGGAAAAGGAGAAGCATCCCAAAGACTACAAATGCGGGCATAAATAGAATGGCCTCTTGCACGCACGGACATATATATGTTTCCTTTCTATTCTACCCACCGCACTTTTGAACCTTGTGGACAAAACATTAAGGCAAAAGAAAAAAGCAGGGGGCCCTTTCAGCAACTGCAAACTTGCTGACAGTTTAAATCCGCCATTGGGATTCATCATCAGCATCATCATCATCAGCATCATCATCATCATCATCATCATCATCATCATCATCATCATCATCATCATCATCATCATCATCATCATCATCATCATCATAATCATCAGCATCATCATCATCATCATCATCATCATCATCGTCGTCGTCGTCAACATCATCATCATCAGCATCATCATCATCATCATCATCATCATCATCATCATCATCATCATCATCATTATCATCATCATCAGCAGCAGCAGTAGCAGCAGCATCATCAGCAGCAGCATCATCATCATCATCATCATCATCATCATCATCATCATCATCATCGTCATCAGCATCATCATCATCATCATCAGCATCATCATCATCATCATCATCATCATCATCATCATCATCATCATCATCATTATCATTATTATTATTATCATTATTCTCCTCATGATCATCATAGTGTATATATGTTGTATAAGCGTATCTTGACATTTTTGACTATCATTATCTTACCTTGTGTGTGTTTTTATAGATCAAATTGCAATTATGAGCAGGAGAGGCGGAAACCCCAAACGCAGCAAGACCGGTAAGGCGATAAGTAATAATAATGGAAGTAAACATACCTTGAACAAAAAAGTAAATATTTTTGCTGTCTGTTTTAGGACCTAGCCTTTTCGATACATAGCGTAGTGAACTACACAAATGACTGAATGTACGAATGAGGGCTTTATTTCAAGTTGGTTAAAACCCGGCAAAATCAAACCATTTTACACACCTTGTGCAGCGCATGTTCGTGTTTCATTGAAAATGTGAAGCTTAACCACATAAACCCACGTATGGTAAAAAATAATACATCGAATCACATGACACGATATTTTTACGTATAGAGCGACCACGTACGAAAAACTATTGTAACTAGAGGACCTTTTGAACACAAATACGGCTATACCCGCATGTTATCGGTGTATAAAAACTTATATTCCTTACTGAGGACTTAAAATAAAGGAAATTGTAAAAAGTCGCTTAATTGGGAGAAAAATGTGTAAATAATGAAAGTCCATGTCACAAGCTTTAATTTGATGTAGGCCTATGTAACACTCTCGTATAACCTAAAATAAAAGAAATGATTGAAAGTCGCCTAATTGGGAGAAAAATGTGAAAAAATGAAAGTCCACGTCACAAGATCTAATTTGATCTATGTAGCACTCTCGTATAACTTAAAATAAAGAAATGATCAGAAGTTGCCCAATTGGGTGCAAAATGTGTAAAAAGTGAAACTTAAGTCACAAGGTTTAATTGAATGAACGGTTGCACTCTCGTATTAAACTTGCAATAAAGAAATTGCAAACAGTCGCTTGGGCGGAAAATGTGTAAAACTGGTAGTCCAATTAATTAATATAAGGTTGTACTCTTGTAGCACTTTTTTTTAAGTCGTCTAATTGGGCGAAAAATGTGTAAACAGTGAAAGTCCAAGTCACAAGCTTTAATTTAATGTTGGTTGCACTCTCGTAGCACTTAAAATGAAGAAATTGTTATTAGTAGCCCACTTGGGCAGAAAATAATGTAGAAAGCGATAGCCCAAGTCACAACTTTTAATTTGTAGGTAGCACTCTCGTAGCTCTTAAATTAAATAAATATTCTAAAAATTCGCCTAATTTGGCGATAAGTTAAAAAGTGAAAGTCCAATTATAAACAGGATGTCTGAAAAAGTGACCTTTGGCACAGCGGGTGGTCTTCCTGTGTATTTCAATTGGAAACGCGGGATGCATGTCTAAATTTTCTAGCAAATTTGTCATTTTTTTTGCAACTTTGTAGTATTATTGTAAGAGTTTCCGTCGATAACTTTTTTTCCATCAGTCAAACTAATTTAGTTCTTGAAAACATACTATAAAAACAGAATCCCCCAATGTATAATTAAGTTGCCTTTTAAATTGTCAGCAATTTTGATGATATTTGTCTGAAAAGTTCCTATCTCTTAGCATTGTAGCACATATACTGATTACTGGTAGTCTTGGTATGGGTCACGTGGGCATTAAATATAGTGCCTTTTATTTAATATGGTAGCTGTTAAATAAGGAAATTGCAAAATGTTGCCCATTTGAGCGAAAATGTGTAAAATGTGAAATCTGGGCCCGTAATGTGACATGTTGGCTCATAAAATATTATAACAATATTATTCTCTGGTTCAATCTGTGTACAAACTATGACCCCTGAATCTGCTTTATTTGATGAGAAACGGCCGGCCCATTATTTTAACATTTGGGGCCCTGGTGCCCATAATATTTGACTTGCGGGCTCATGTACATATAACAATGTAATTCTCAGGTGCAACCTGTGTACAAACTCTGCGCCCTCAAGCTGCTATATTTGATGAGAAACGGCTGGCCCTTTGTCTTAACATTTGGGGCACTGGGGCCCATAATATTTGACTTATGGGGCTCATGTACATATGTTGAAGTATTATTCTTAAGTGCTATAAGTAGACCCAACTGAGTAACGGTCAGCCCTATGTTTTAGCGTTTGGGGCCCTGGGGCCCATATTATGTGACACATGGGACTCAAATATACATATAACAATATAATGCTTTAGCCCTATTAGTATACCAAATCTGAACCATGTAGGGCACTGGGCACTGTAGCTGGACACTGTAGCTGCTTTATTTACTGAGTAACGACCGACCCTGTGTTTTAGCGTTTGGGGCCCCTGACCCATATTATGTGATATATGGGGCTCATATGTACATATAACAATGTAATTCTCATTTGCAATCTATGTACAAACTCTGAGCCCTAAAGATGCTGTATAAATTATGATGAGAAACGGCCGGCCCTTTGTTTTAACATTTGGGGCCCTGGGGCCCATACTATTTGACTTATGAGGCTCATGTACATATGTTGAAGTATAATTCTCTAGTTCTATCAGTAGATTCAAGCTGCTTTATTTACTGAGTAACGACCGGCCCTATGTTTTAGTATTTGGAGCTGTTTGGGGCCCTGAGGCCCATATTATATGACACATGGGGCTCATATATACATATAACAATATAATTCTGTGTACCAAATCTGAACCCTATAGCTACTTGCTGAGAAACGGCCGGCCCTTTGTCTTAACATTTGGGGCTCTGGGGACCCTAGCGTTGAACATCTAGGGCCAAAATGGGCAAAAGGCACATCTACAATATAGTGCTCATACATGTGCCACATATGAGCCGTAGTGTCCTCGTAGATTTAGAGCTGGCCCCTTATTTTTATTTTTGGGGCCCTGGGGCCCATAATATATAACATATGGGCCTCATGTATACTTGTATTTATAGAGTACCCCTGGGGCTATCAGAGTACTAACTTAGGTCCCTGAGGCTGCTTCATCTGATGAGAAACGGCATGGTTTGTGTTTTTACATTTGGGCCCCTGGGGCCCGTGACCTTTGTAGTTTTAGCGCTAGCCTTGACAGAATGGTGTGTTTGATGAAAAAGGAGAACTAGAAGGCCTTATATTTGTACACAAATACGGCTATACCCACATGTTATCGGTGTAGACAAACTTATAGTCCTTATTTGCTGAGAACATAAAATAGTAAAAAGTCACCCAATTGGGCACAAAATGTCCAAGTCACAAGCTTTAATTTAATGTAGGTTGCACCCTCGTAGCACTTAAAATTAAAGAAATTGTAAAAAGTCGCCCAATTGGTGAATAAATAATGTAAATAGTGAAACTGGGGCCCATAATATGCTACATATTGGGCTCATACATGTACATATCTATATAATAATTTGTCTGTAGATTTGTTTGAAGCCGTCGTAGGTTGTACGGGGCTCAAACTCCGTAGGTGGGTGTAGTCCTGTCCTGGCAAGAAGTTTGTGTTCGTTGAGTCATCCGACCTCGGGATCCCCGTCTCTCTTACTCTCCATAGGTTGCTGTTGTCAGTTTCTTTTATTCAGAGTGAGGCTATGCAATTTGACAGATTGAAATTCACAATATGCATTTTGATTAAAGGAAAGCTATTCCAGAGGGAGTAATCACATTAAATGGAACATCCGTTTCAGAGGGAGTAAATTTAATGGAACAGCCTATTTGGCCATTTCAGAGGGAGTATGTAAATTTAATGGAACAGCCTATTTGTGGCCATTTCTGAGGGAGTAGGTAAATTAAATGGAACAGCCAATGGGTATGTAATTTAACTGGAACAGCCTTAACGTTGATGTGTCATCTAGGCCTATATTATAATTACTCTATTCTCTGTGGATCTGTTTAGTCCTTCGTGTATGGGGTGGGTATTAGTAACAATATAATTCTCAGGTGCAATCTGTCATTTCTGTATACAAACTCTGAGCCCTGAAGCTGCTTTATTTGATTAGAAATGATTGGCCCTTTGTTTTAACATTTGCGGCCCTGCGGCCCGTAGTATTTGACTTATGAGGCTTGTGAACATATATTGAAGTATAATTCTCAGGTGCTCTCAGTATAAGCTGGGCACTGTAGCTGCTTTATTTACTGAGTAACGGCCCGCCATACGTTTTAGCATTTGGGACCCTGGGCCCATATTATGTGACATATGCGGCTGATATGTTCATATAACAATATAATTCTCAGGTGCAACCTGTGTACAAACTCTGAGCCCTGAAGCTGCTTTATTTGATGAAAAACGGCCGGCCCTTTGTTTTAACATTTGGGGCCCTGGGGCCCATAATATTTGACTTATGGGGCTTATGTACATATGTTGAAGTATAATTCTCAAGTGCTATCAGTAAACTTAAGCTGGGCACTGTAGCTGATTTATTTACTGAGTAACGGCCGGCCCTATGTTTTAGCGTTTGGGCCCCCGGGCCCATAATATGTGACATATGGGAGTCATATATACATACGACAATATAATACTAAAGACCTATCGGTGTACCAAATCTGAGCCCTGTAGCTACTTTATTTGCTGAGAAACGGCCGGCCGTTTGTTTTAACATTTGGGCCTCTGGGGCCGCTAGCCTTGTACATCTTGGGCCAAAATGGGCAAAAGGCACATCTACAACTTAGGGCCCATATATATACCACATATGAGCCCTAGTGGTCTTGTACTTTTAGAGCTAGGCTTGTCAATCTGTTGCACCATATTTTAACATTTTGGCCCCTGGGCCCATAATATATAACATATGGGGCTCTTGTATATTTGTAAATATAGAGTTCCGCTAGGGCTATCACTGTACCAACTCAAGGCCCTGAGGCTGCTTCATTTGATGAGAAACGGCATGCTTTGTATTTTCAAATTTGGGCCCCTGGGCCCGTGACCTTTGACCTCTGGGGCCAAGATGGGCAAAAGGCACTTCTACGGGGTAGGGATAAAACTTTGTAGTTTTAGCGCTAGCCTTGACAGAATGATGTGTTTGATGGAGGAGAAGGAGGAGAAGAAACTAGAAGGCCTTATATTTGTACACAAATACGGCTATACCCGCATGTTATCGGTGTACCCAAACTTACAGTCCATTTTGCTGAGGCCTTAAGTCACCCAATTGGGCGGAAAATGTGTAAAAAGTGAAAGTCCAAGTCATAAGCTTTAATTTAATGTAGGTTGCACTCTCGTAGCACTTAAAATAAAGAAATTGTAAAAAGTTCCCTTCCAGGGGAGTTGTCTCTCTTACTCTCCTTAGGTTGCTATTGTCAGTATCTCTTACTCACAGTGAGGCTATGCAATATGATTAGGGGGAAACTATTCCTGAGGGAGTATGTAAATTTAATGGAACAGCAATTTCAGAGGGAGTATGTAAATTATACGGAACAGCCTTTTTCGAGGCCATTTCAGAGGGAGTATGTAAATTAAATGGAACAGCCAATGGGTATGTAATTTAACTGGAACAGCCTTAACGCCTCACGCTGGTATTTCCAATTATGATATAATACGATCTGTCTGTTTAGTCCTACGTGTGTGGGGTGGATGAGTGTGTGGGTGTTAGTAACAATATAATTCTCAGGTGCTATCTGTGTACATATTCTGAGCCCGGAAGCTGCTTTCTTTGATGAGAAATGGCCCGCCCTTTGTTTTAACATTTGGGGCCCTGGGGCCCATAATATTTGACTTATGAGGCCCATGTACATAATTATGTTGAAGTATAATTCTCTAGTGCTATCAGTAGACTCAAGCTGGCCACTGTAGCTACTTTATTTACTGAGTAACGGCCGGCCCTATGTTTTAGCGTTTGGGGCCCTGTGGCCAATATTATATGATATATGCGGCTCGTATGTACACATAACAATGTAATTCTCAGATGAAATCTGTGTACAAACTCTGAGCCATAAAGCTGCTTTATATGATGAGAAACGGCCGGCCCTTGGTTTTAACATTTGGGGCCCTGGGGCCCAATATATATGACTTATGGGGCTCATGTACATATGTTAAAGTATGATTCTCAAGTGCTATCAGTAGACTCAAGCTGATCATTGTAGCTGCTTTATTAACTTAGTAACGGCCGGCCCTATGTTTTAGCGTTTGGGGCCCTGGGGCTAATATTATGTGACATATGGGGGTTATATATACATATGACAATATAATACTAAAAGACCTATCTGTGTACCAAATCTGAACCCTGTAGCTATTTTATTTGCTGAGAAACGGCCGGCCCTTTGTTTTAACTTTAGGGCCCCTGGGGCCCCAGCCTTGTACATCTGGGGCCAAAATGGGCAAAAGGCACATCTACAACTTAGGGCCCATACATATGCCACATATGAGCCCTAATGATCTTGTAATTTTAGAGCTAGGCTTGTCAATCTGTTGCACCATGTTTTAACATTTGGGCCCCTGGGGCCCATAATATATAACATATGGGGCTCTTGTATATTAGTAAATATAGAGTACCCCTAGGGTTATCAGTGTACCAACTGAGGGCCCTGAGGCTGCTTCATTTGATGAGAAATGGCGTGCTTTGTATTTTAACATTGGGCCCCTGGGGCCCGTGACCTTTGACCTCTGGGGCCAAGATGGGCAAAAGGCACTTCTACGGGGTAGGACCCATAAGTGTACCACATATGGGTCCTGGGGCCCTTGTAGTTTTAGCGCTAGCCTTGACAGAATGATGTGTTTGATGGCAGGAGGAGGAGAAGGAAACTAGAAGGCTATATATTTGTACACAAATACGGCTATACCCGCATGTTATCGGTGTACCCAAACTTACAGTCCTTATTTGCTGAGGACTTAAAATAAAGAAATTGTATGTGTAAAAAGTGAAAGTCCAAGTCACAAGCTTTAATTGAATGTAGGTTGCACTGTCGTAGCACTTAAAATAAAGAAATTGTAAAAAGTCCCCTCCCAGGGGAGTCGTCTCTCTTACTCTCCATAGGTTGCTGTTGTCAGTCTCTCTTACTCACAGTGAGGCTATGCAATATGATTCAGGGGAAACTATTCCAGAGGTAGTATGTAAATTAAATGGAACAGCCATTTCAGAGGGAGTATGTAAATTAAACGGAACAGCCTTTTTGGGGCCATTTCAGAGGGAGTATGTAAATTAAATGGAACAGCCAATGGGTATGTAATTTAACTGGAACAGCCTTAACGCTTCACGCTGGTATTTCCAATTATGATATAATACGATCTGTCTGTTTAGTCCTACGTGTGTGTGGTGGATGGGTGCGTGCGTGGGTGTTAGTAACAATATAATTCTCATGTGCTATCTGTGTACAAATTGCTGAGGACTTAAAATATAGAAATTGTAAAAAGTCGCCCAATTAGGTGGAAAATGTGTAAAAATTGAAAGTCCAAATCACAAGCTTTAATTTAATGCAGGTTGCACTCTCGTAGCACTTAAAATAAAGAACTTGTAAAAAGTCCCCTGCCAGGGGAGTTGTCTCTCCATAGATTGCTGTTGTCAGTCTTTCTTATTCACAGTGAGGCTATGCGATATGATTAGGGGAAAACTATTCCAGAGGGAGTATGTAAATTAAATGGAACAGCCATTTTAGAGGGAGTATGTAGATTAAACGGAACAGCCTATTTTGGGACCATTTCAGAGGGAGTATGTAAATTAAATAGAACAGCCAATGGGTATGTAATTTAACTGGAACAGCCTTAACGCTTCACGCTGGTATTTCCAATTATTATATTAATAATTATAATACGGATATGTCTGTTTAGTCCTACGTGTGTAGGGTGGGGGGGGGGTATGTGGGTGTTAATTACAATATAATTCTCAGGTGCTACTGTGTACAAATTCTGAGCCCGGGAGCTGCTTTATTTGATGAGAAACGGCCGGCCCTTTGTTTTAACATTTGGGGCCATGGGGCCCATAATATTTGACTGATGAGGCCCATGGACATATGTTGAAGTTTAATTCTCTAATGCTATCAGTAGACTCAAGCTGGGCACTGTAGCTGCTTTATTTACTGAGTAACGGCCGGCCCTATGTTTTAGCGTTTGGGGCCCTGGGGCCCATATAATGTAATATATGGGGTTCACATGTACATATAACAATGTGATTTTCAGGTGCAATCTGTGTACTATCTCTGAGCCCTAAAGCTGCTTTATTTACATAGTAACGGCCGGCCCTATGTTTTTTAGCGTTTGGGGCCCTGGGGCCCATATAATGTAATATATGGGGCTCACATGTACATATAACAATGTGATTTTCAGGTGCAATCTGTGTACTAACTCTGAGCCCTGAAGCTGCTTTATTTACAGAGTAACGACCGGCCCTATGTTTTAGCGTTTGGGGCCCAGGGGCCCATATTATGTGACATATGGGGTACATATATACATATGACAATATAATACTGAAAACCTATCTGTGTACCAAATCTGAGCCCTGTAGCTACTTTATTTGCTGAGAAACGGCCGGCCCTTTGTTTTAACATTTGGGCCCCTGGGGCCTCTAGCCTTGTACATCTGGGGCCAAAATGGGCAAAAGGCACATCTACAATTTAGGGCTTGTACATGTGCAACATATGAGCCCTAGTGCCCTTGTAGCTTTAGAGCTAAGCTTGTCAATCTGTTGCCCCATATATTTTTAACATTTGGGGCTCTGGGGCCCATAATATATAACATATGGGGCTCATGTATACTTGTATTTACAGAGTACCCCTGGGGCTATCAGTGTACCAACTCACGGCCCTGAGGCTGCTTCATCTGATGAGAAACGGCATGGTTTGTGTTTTTACATTTGGGCCCCTGGGGCCCGTGACCTTTGACCGCTGGGGCCGAAATGGGCAAAAGGCACATCTACGGGGTAGGGCCCATAAGTGTACTACAAATGGGCCCTGAGGCTCTTGTAGTTTTAGCGCTAGCCTTGACAGAATGATGTGTTTGATGAAGGAGGAGGAGGAGGAGGAGAAGGAGGAGAAGAAACCACAGGATGGGAAGATACCCTGCATGCTCTGCATGCGGGTATAACTAGAAGGCTATATATTTGTACACAAATACGGCTATACCCGCATGTTATCGGTGTACCCAAACTTACAGTCCTTATTTGCTGAGGACTTAAAATAAAGAAATTGTATGTGTAAAAAGTGAAAGTCCAAGTCACAAGCTTTAATTGAATGTAGGTTGCACTGTCGTAGCACTTAAAATAAAGAAATTGTAAAAAGTCTCCTCCCAGGGGAGTCGTCTCTCTTACTCTCCATAGGTTGCTGTTGTCAGTCTCTCTTACTCACAGTGAGGTTATGCAATATGATTCAGGGAAACTATTCCAGAGGGAGTATGTAAATTAAATGGAACAGCCAATGGGTATGTAATTTAACTGGAACAGCCTTAACGCTTCACGCTGGTATTTCCAATTATGATATAATACGATCTGTCTGTTTAGTCCTACGTGTGTGGGGTGGATGGGTGTGTGGGTGTTAGTAACAATATAATTCTCAGGTGCTATCTTTGTACAAATTCTGAGCCCGGAAGCTGCTGTATTTGATGAGAAACGGCCCGCCCTTTGTTTTAACATTTGGGGCCCTGGGGCACATAATATTTAACTTATGAGGCCCATGTACATAATTATGTTGAAGTATAATTACACCCCCATGCGAAGCATGGACGGGTATATTGCCATCCTTGGGTTTCATCTTCTCCTCCTCCTCCTCCTCCTTCTCCTCCTCCATCAGACACATCATTCTGTCAAGGCTAGCGTTAAAACTACAATGGCCCTGGGGACCATATATGGTACACTTATGGGCCCTACCCCGTAGAAGTGCCTTTTGACCATCTTGGCCCCAGAGGTCAAATGTCACGGGCCCCAGGGGCCCAAATGTTAAAATACAAAGCAGGCCGTTTCTCATTAAATGAAGCAGCCTCAGGGTCCTGAGTTGGAACACTGATAGCCCTAGGGGTACTCTATATTTACAAATATACCAGAGCCCCATATGTGACAATATAATACTAAAAGACCTATCTGTGTACCAAATCTGAACCCTGTAGCTACTTTATTTGCCTTGACAGAATGATGTGTTTGATGAAAAAGGAGGAGGAGTAGGAGGAAGAGGAGAAGATGAAACCAAAGGATGGCAATATACCCTGCATGCTCTGCATGCGGGTATAATATACCCGCGGTATAACAGAATCCTGTTACTCCGTGCAAGAAGTAGAATAAAACCTGAGATTGGTTCGGCTTTATAGAAGATGCTGGTACCAGGAATGCGATCTACGTCTTGAGAATGATAACAGAGAGAGCGGTAGAGATGCAGAAGGATGTTTTCATGTGTTTCATTGACTACTCAAAAGCCTTTGACAAGGTGAGACATGATCAGCTTTTTGAAGATCTTGGCAGGCTAGACCTGCATGGAAAGGATCTACGACTGTTGCAGAACCTTTATTGGAACCAAACAGCGTGCATAAGGGTGGATGGAGATTGTAGTGAATATACAAGCATTAAGAGAGGAGTCAGACAGGGATGTGTGATGTCACCAGATCTCTTTAATTATTACAGTGAGCTGATTCTAAGGGAGCTAGAAAAGGAAAATGGTCTCAGTATAGGTGGACATAACATCACGAACATAAGATATGCAGATGACACTGTCCTATTAGCTGAGTCTGAGGAGGATCTGCAAAGGCTACTTGATGTGGTGGTTCAGGAAAGTGAAAGGAAAGGTTTATCGTTAAATTGCAAGAAGACAGAATGTATGGTGGTATCAAAGACTGAAAGCCCAACATGCATATTGAAGGTGAAAGATCAAAGAATTAAGCAAGTTTCCTCCTTCAACTACCTTGGCAGTCTAATCACAGAAGATGCCAGATGTATTAAGGAGATTAAGAGAAGGATTGCACTGGCTAAGTCTGCGTTCTCAAAGTTAGACAATATCCTAAAAAACAGTGCCCTCAGTATAGAGACCAGAATTCGGGTACTCAACTGCTATGTCGTCCCTGTATTAATGTATGGAAGTGAAGCATGGTCAATAACAACAGACATTAAAAGAAGATTGGAGAGCTGCGAGATGTGGTTCCTTAGAAGAATGATGAAGATCCCGTGGACTGATAAAGTGTCTAATGACGATGTCCTAAGAAGAGCAAATGTGAACAGGAAGCTGTTACGTGAAATCAGAGTTAAGCAGCTCAAATTCCTTGGTCATATCCTCAGAAAGGATGGTTTCGAGAACCTAGTATTGACAGGAAGAATAGAAGGAACAAGGAGCAGAGGCAGGAAGAGAGTGATGTGGTTATCAAATCTGAAAGATTGGCTAAAAGAAAGGGGAGCTGAACATAAAGCGACAGAGCTTCTGGAGATGGCTTATAACAGAGAATTGTGGCATGACATGATCGCCAACGTCTTAGGATATGGCACCTAGAGAGAGAGAGAGAGAGATAACAGAATGCTTAATAAGTAAGACTGCGATATTACAATATTGTAAAAGGAAAATTAATAACGAAAACGATAGAGAAAACAGATTTAACAGGCGTGTGGTGTATTAAATTATTAATTAAAACCTTGTTGCCGTAAATCACTCGAACAAACCACCAAACGGCTCCATGTAATTATCTACTCATAGGGAATGAGCCTACCCAGGACTCTGACAGTGAAACGCCATGGGGTGCTAACAGCGCGCCCGCATGTTAACAGCGCGTCCATTAGCACCCCCGCTACCATGGCTACGCGTAGAGTACGCGTTTCCAACTGTCAATCATCGGGGGTCAATCACCTCGAGCTTGACAACAATATCTGAATAAACTATCGCCAAGTCTTACGTGTAGGTGCGAAATTTAGGTTAATTTTCTTGATTAAAGCAGTATTTTTCTTGTATAAATTTTGGCCCGGATAGCGGGATTGTTGGTCGATTTGATGTATTTTGCAGAAGTCACGGGTGGCACATGTTTCCATATCAACAGCAATTTACACGAATTTTTTTATATTTACAGCTTAATTAAGATCAGAAGTGATCACAAATTGGTCAAAAATTACGTAACAGTTAAATTTGTGACTTCAAATTGAAATATGCTTAATATAAATGCCTTGGTCAAAAAAAAGTACATGCTGTTGTGACACCTTCAAGAGGTTCAAGCACCGATCATCACAGAACGATTTTAACCTGGAAACATCAATAGCAATACAATAGTAACTTTAGTTTTATAACAAACATCATGTTTTTGGGAAGATTACAAAAAAGGCATTTTGCAACCCAAAATATACACTCATATTAACCAATTCACTTGTCCTTATTCACTGTGTCAAATTTCATGATATTCCTCAAAATTTCATGACTGATAACGGCAGGGTTGCAGTTAACTATGGGTCTTCTGGATTTTCTCGTTCAATTGATACCAAAAAACAAACATCACCAGATTTTGACGTCACAATGACGTCAAAATGGGCCAACAATTGAATTGCAGGATCATGAAAAAAGTTTCATGGCCATAGTGTTAAAATATCTTACCAAAATGGGACTCAATTGCCCCCCACCCCCCCCCCCCCCTACTCTTGAAACTAGACGGCATATCCTATCCCGGGGAAGAGGGTAGGCCACCATGGATAAGGAAAGTTATTTTTTTTTCAATATAAGTTCAGTTTTGGGGGTTGAAAATGATTTTTTAATCATTTTTCCCAATTTGTTTCCAAACTTTAAATATTGAAAGGCTTTAACTGGAAACGAAAATAGATTAAAATACAAACTCTACAGATAATACACATTACATGGATATTTAACATCCGTATTAAAAAAATGCACTGCTGCTTCTGATTCCATAACATTATTTGAGGAAAAAATTACATATTTTGCTGATTCTGTTCAATTTAGAGCCCAAGCTGCATAGAAAAATATGAAATAAAATGAAAACAGTTCCATATTGCTTTTGATGTATGCATTAAGTAAATTTTAACTAATGTTAGTTTAATAAAGTACATTACAATCGTGTAAAATCAAAGAGTTTTGAAAAATATTGAGGGCCTCATTCTCAGCAAATGTTACACTATGGCTTTAACGTGGCTGTGTACTCTAGACATTGTTTCTTTCGCGAAATTGAGCGTTTTTGAAATGTATTTACTTTGTTATGTTTTTTATAAATACAAGGAAAGAAAATCCAGATTTGTTAACTCTAACTGCTCTATTTTATGGATTTTATTTCACTATTTCACTCGTTTCCGCAATTTAAAAGGAAAGAAAATATTTGTTGTACCATCGCGCGACAACGCATCGCGTTTTGTAGTCGCGCAATTTGTTAACGCACAGATACGCTATGCATACGCAACGCTTATCTGCATACGCGACGCATCTTATGGAAGCACCACGGAAGCACTGATTTCACAAAAACCTAGCAGTCAATTGGCTACGTTTTAGCTGATAAAATGTAAATTTTTTCAAGAGTTAACAAATCTGGAATTTCCCCCGATTTAGACATCAAGACATGAAAAGATTTCGCCCAAACTTCTCAAGGGGCTGTGAATTTACCAGATGTTCACGTAATGTAAGGTAGAAAAACCAAAAATGTCGCATTCTACTGTGAGCTTTGATCAAAGTGCAAAATGTGACCACTTTAAACTTCAACGGCCTTTATTTCAATGTTCATTTTCTCGGTAAAATGACGATTTAGGTACACGATAACGCAATAAATACAGCATCTATAGGAAAGCAATTATGCTCAGCATGATCGACTTAAGAAACGGTTTTCTCATTTTTTTATATTTTGGTCTATTTCCGATTTTAGGCATCATTTTGTGCAAATAGGCGTTTTTGAATTTTAAAAAGTTCATTTTGATGCCTTATATGGTCAATATCTCAAAAAATAAGGCCAATATAAAAAAAAAAAAAAAACCGTTTTTGGAATGGAGCCTCAAGATTGAGCTAAAAACAAAATAAAATATTTTGGAAAGAGTGTTTTTTTGTTATGATGTACCGAACAAGAATTGCCAAAAATAATCACTTTTTTGTGATTTTATTCATAATTGTTGTTTTTACACCAAATCTGTATTTATATTGAGATTCATTGATGTCTTGCCTTAATGAAAATGTATACTTTTATATGTCTTGCGTGAATAATTGCAAAGTTATGGCACTTTAACTACATGCATCAGTGGCGTACCGTGACCGTTCCTACCCGGGGGCTAAGAAAATGTAAATTTTGCCGCCCCTTGCAGCAACAGCCCGAATAGGTTGACCCAAGTTTTTTCAGCAAATTTTTTCACGTGACATTTTACAGGTCTTACACCCCCTAATACACACACACCACAGACATGTCGCCCTGCTGACAGTCAAAAGGTATAATTTAATTATTTTTCAATCATTTTTAGCCCTTATTCATTCATAATTATTCTTGCCGCCACCTAAAGTCCCGCCCTTTTTTCTATTGTTACTCTTTTTGCCGCCCTTTTATCTTCCGCCGCCCCTTCTTTTTTGCCGCCCCCTTCTTTTACCACGGGGGGCTGGTGCCCCAAAAGCCCCCCCCCCCCAAAAAAAAAATACGCGCATGTGCATGTCTGAGAGTACACAGCCTCCTTAATATAACGGCCCGGGATAACGGCATACCCCCATAAGTATGGAAGGCCCTCAGTACCCGGACCAATGTTATATACTCAGATGCTTTCAGTATACAAACACAGTGTCTTGAAGCGGCTTTATTGGTTAAGAAGTTAGCCCTTTGTTTTAATAATGTGGCCCTGTAGACATTACCGAGGCTCACGAATCCATATAAAGGTACACTGCTCAAGTGCTATGGGTGTACCAACTCAGAACCGTGTATCTTTAAGTTGCTATATTTTCTTTTAAATTACTTTGTTTTAACATTTGAGGCCCTGGCTATAAGTTGCTATATTTTCTTTTAAATTACTTGGCCTAAATGTTAAAAAATGGGGCCTATAATATTTGATATCGGTGGACATACTAAGTACCCTGAAGCTGCTTCAGGTTGGCTCTTTGTTTTGACATTTGGGCCCCCGGGAACTTTTGATCTTGGATCTGGGACAAAATCGGCAAAAGTCACAAAATATTGTATAAACGTAGTATGTGAAATTTGTTTATTTACTTATTTATTCACTCATTTACTTAATACTTACTTTTCTTATTCGCTTAAAAATGCAGAGAACAAAGAAGAAACATAAATCAAGAACATATTTATCAATATAAATCAATATGACAACAGAAACAAATAAGAAATGGCAACCCGCATGCCACCCATGTCGGTACTCAGCTGCGGAGTACCTGATAGGCAGGTACCAGTGTCGGTACTAGCAATACATTCGCAGTACCTACAGCACGAGGTATGCGTCGAGTTGGGGTAAAGGTATTTTGCGAGTTGCGAGTTCGAGTTGCGAGATGCGAGTTGAAAATCTGCGAGTTGCGAGTTGAAATTTGCGAGTTGCTAAGGGCAGTTGCGAGTTGATTTGCGAGTTGCGAGTTGGTATTTGCGAGTTGCCAAGGGTAGTTGCGAGTTGATTTGCGAGTTGCCATTTGCGAGTTGAAATTTGTGAGTTGCGAGTTGAAATTTGCAAGTTAATAGTTGAAATTTGCGAGTTGTGAGTTTACATTTGCGAGTTCTTCCGAGTCAATGTTTACAGAAATTGTTTTACCCCTATTGGAACTAGACCTTCATTGCCTGTGCTCTAGTTCCATGCACAATGTTGGACATTACTTTGAGAGTTAAAAATATGACCATCATCTATGATTCCCTGTTCAAAGCTGTTCAGATTATTTTTAATTATATAATGAGATGTAGTGGGGTATCAAATTTTCCAGACAAAAGGATAGAAAAGTTCAAGTATGTGCTAGCACTTGTTCAGTGCCTGAGTATATCAGTATAATGGACCATGCCAACCCCTCTCTGACATTGCAAAATCCACCAGTTCTATACCCAGTGATACCTGGCGCGCCTCGCTGGCCGCTTCGCGGCCATGCACGCACCCCCTCTCGAGGAACTAGACCTAGCTGGCGCACCTCGCTGGCCGCTTCCCGGCCATGCGCGCACCCCCTCTCGAGGAACTAGATCTAGTTCTAGTATGTGCTACTGTAAACATTGCTTTAATTGAACTGTAAATGTGATGTCAATTCCAAACAGTTTTCTTTCTCAAAATTAGACAAAATACAATGTTCACCAGTTTTGTTATAAAAGAGAACAGTCCTGAGAGAGTAGTGAGCTTTTTAAACAGAGGAGAAACAATATCAACACACTCACAAAAATGTAAATTAAAGATTCATTTCACTAGGAAACCCAAAAGTCCGGAAAGTACCAATTTTGTCCGGAACAGGCGAGGTCTGTCCGTATTGGTCCACAAAAGTCCAGATAGCCAACACCTAAGAAGATAATTTAATTATCTCTTGTTCAGAGTTTGGTCACTTTGTCCACAAAAGTCCACAAGAGTCCGCAAAAGTCCGCAAAATCCTAGAGCATGTGATAGAGCTGTAGACATGAAGTCTGAGTTGGTCAAACCAGAAGTCTCGCCCAGCTCCAGGCCATTGTTAAACTATTGATTTAAAGGGTCATACAAATTCTGGCCCTGTTGGCTGTGAGCAGTAAAGTATTGATTGGAAATGGTCATGGTTGGTGATCATGATATATGACAACTCACAAACTACAGAATTTGAACAAATTCAGAGATGTTTTACACCGTGATTTTATTTCTTATTTATATAGTAAAGCTAGTAATAATTATGTCACATGTTTCCGGACAAAATTGGTACTTTCCGGACTTTTGGGTTTCCTAGTGTTTTGATCATGTTGATAGGTGACCTGACTCTATGATGGGTTGCATTAACAGTTATCACTTCAAATTTATTTTTATGAATGGCTGCCCTATTGAATTCCTCATCTATTTAAACAACACCTCTGAACTAGATCCAGCCACCTGAAAATCTAGGTGAAATGTGAACACAGAAAATACATTACAATGTATTACATGTAGCAGGTACCACAAAGGTTTTATACTGTTACATGTATGTACAATGTAGGATGGGGTATGTGTTACCCATATATGTACACCAGTGCAGTCAGGACCAGATTTACTACACATTGTGGCTGTGTACCCTAAAAACTAAAAAAATTAATAAATAAAAATAAATAAATGTTGGTGATTTAATGTGTGCTTCAGCTAGGCAAGACCTAATTATTAACACACTTCAACAATTCTGCTGCCATTTGGATATATCAGAATATATCCGCTTCACCAAGTCCGCAACTGATGCACTGGTACTGTCAGCGACTTATATTGTGATTACCCTCCCCCCACCAGCAGGTCCCCATTTTACACCTGGGTGGAGTGAATCAATTGGAAATTAAGCTATCTTGCTCAAGGACGCAACACACTGGCCTCAGTGGGGCTCGAACCCGCAACCTTTTGATTATGAAGGTCGCACCCAAACCATTGGGCCAGCGTGCTTCCCATACACTTATACATAAATGTAATTGGTTCAAAGTAAAGTCTTTGATATAATGTTCATAACTTTAATTTTGAACATTGACTCAGACTGAGTCAGGACTCGGTTCATAGAGTTTTGCTGAACTCGGACTTGGCTCAGACTTGGCACCCTGGTCTGGAGTCAAGACTCTGATACAAAAGGACTCGGACTTGGCTCGGACTCAGATTTGAATCGACTCGGCTCGACTCAGACGAGGTAGACTCGGGTACAAGTCTGGGTAATTTATAACCTGTTTGTGCAGATGTGAGAGAATCAATGATGCATGACACCACTAGAGCTCTTTCCTTTAACAAACCATAACCCCGCTTCTGGATATCGTTTGAAGTCAAATGATATACCATTTTTAAGTTTATGATGTTTATTTTTAAACACGAAATAAAACAAAATTGACCGGGGAGGAATTTACGGGTCATTCGCCGTTGACGGTCACATATAAGTAATCTAATTAAGGTGATGTGATTTCATTTCAGAATGTGAAGAACATTATGTTGACATTTGTTGAATTTATGAACAACTCGCCAAACAACTCGAAACTCACAGAATTTCACTCGCAAATTTCAATTCGCAACTCGCAAATTTCAACTCGCAAATGTCAACTTGCAACTCGCAAACCAACTCGCAACTTCCTTTGACAACTCGCAAATTTCAACTCGCAACTCGCAAATTTCAACTCGCATCTCGCAACTCGCAACTCGAACTCGCATCTCGCAACTCGCACTCGCAACTCGCAACTCACAACTCGCACTCGCAACTCGCACATTATCCACACCCGTCGAGTTGTAGCCGACGATCTGGGCCTTAAGGTTTTGGTGGCAGACGTTGGTACTCGATAGAATCATGTAGTGCGAGCAAAAAGGTAAAAAGTCCAATATCAGGTCTACCGATGAAAAGTGCTCCGATTTCAATGACATTGTTCTTCATGTAAATTAAGTATTGAAGAAAAAGAATGGTTTGCACCCATCCCATAAGCCCCCATACAAGTGATACAATAATGTCCTATTTTCGGATCTACCGAAACAATGTGGTTTTACCTATTGTCAATATCAATAATTTTTTTTATATATTTTGTTTTTATTATTATTCAGAACTTCGGGTAGTACTGCTTGGTTTGGAAGGAAGTGGCAAAAGTGCTACTGGGAATACCCTCTTAGAAAAAGAATCTTTCCGAATCTACAATGGCGCTATACCCCAAGAGCAAGACTGTGATTGGGCTAAGAATGACCAAGGAACCTTGACGGTCATTGATACCCCTGGCTTCACGGGAGTTCTTCAACGTGATCTTCAAATACTGAAGGAGATTAAGAATTACACAGCAAAATTCTGCTCTAAACCTGACGCATATCTTTTTGTCGTCCGTGTATCGCGATCAGTTTCTACCTTACCAAACGTGATTCGTTTACTTAGAGATGCGGAACCATCCATTTTACCGTAAGTGTTATCTCCTGCCGTTTCTTTTAAATGCCGTTTTTGTTTAATAAATTTAAATATCAATAATCTGAATAATGAATAGACCTACCGTTTTAAAATCGGTAAACTATTCGCGAACTATTCTATATAAAATCTAATTTGATCTGATATCTATGATTATGCATCACATTAAAGGGCTTGGTCATCTAACTTTGCACAGTATTTTTATGGGACCTAAGAGAACATCAGACACACCAAATTGAATTCTGAATGTCCCTCTAACATCAAACGATTTTTATTTTTTTTAATTTGCGATATATGGCAAGACAAATTTTATGGTAAATTATTAACAATTGATATTTTTGACATTTAACAGCCCTCGAAGTAAATCTATAAATCTAATATTTTACCCTTTGTAATAAATGCCACTATTTTGCAAGAACAATTTTCCTTGCGACCTGCCATTTTCACCTATACATTCACCTATACATTTTCATGTGGAGTTTGTGTACATCCGGGTTCCTTACATCGTTGAATACGTTATGGCGACTCGTGCGTATTTATAAAAGCACATTTATATATTATATATAACCGAAGTACACTGTTCGTACTCAAAATGCAATTCGATATGTCTGGTGTGCTCTCAGGTCCACAAAGATAATGACGTAAGGAATCCAAATAGATAGCAGATTCCTGACAAAACGAACAGGTTTTTGAAACAAAGTCATATTTTAATCCTTTTTGGGCCCCACACATATATGGGGCTTATGTTATCATCCAGATGGTTGCCTGTCTGATTGTATGGTTGTCTGCATCTCTGCCTCCCAGGTTGTTTGGCAGTCCGGGCGGAAGCAAATTCATCAATCCACTGTGCAGCTCCAACGCAATAACCCCGGGGCAATAACCAATCAACTTCAAACTTGTAATGGTGACAGGATATGTAGCCTGATGTGCTGTACAGTTTTGTGCCATGTTATTGTCATATTTATGAATATTAATGAGCTTATTTGCATATTTTGCATTAGAAATAGTTGGAGAATATTTCCCATTCACCCGTGTGTGGTGAATTAACTACGTAATAATTACACACTTATGGGTATAAGCCAACTGCACGTATCCACTCCTTTCGAAAGCCGTATTTTGCAAAACAAAATGAATGTATTTAGGTCATTATATTATATATTAATATTCATATTAATTTTCATTAAAAAAACCGACTCATGTACCAATGTAATTTCAACCAAGCATTTCAATGTTTCGTAGTGAATCATATCGAGCCCCGATAATGCCACTGACAATACACGTACCACACAAGCAACGCTGACATGTACAGAAGGCTGTGGATGGCGGTGTGCTACCATTCATTTTACAGTTCATTCATAAAAATATCAAACTCAGTCGAGAGTATCGACCATAATGTATATTCGAGCCAAATTTGGACACCATTCGGGTATTTTCTCTTGATGTACCATGCAATATTCATAAATATTGGTCGGACACCACTATAATGCCCATATTTGGCAAAAAGGTCATTGGTGCTCCAATAGAGGTTATCCATTTGCTCATGTGTGACTTCTAATAAAAGGCCTGGGTTCCCGTAGTATTCCTCATTCACACCAATTCAATGCACGACCTCAGAGTTACCCTCATGACTTTGGCAGGTTATTTTGAAGCAGTCATGGTTGTACATGCAGATACTTCTTTTTGAAAATCCTAAACAAGGTATATAGTTTCTCTATTAATAAAACAATTTTGGCTAAATAATATTCAGCATCTAGTAACTAGTAGTTTCACGCCTCACGGCGATCGTCAGACTATTGCGCTGTTGTTGTTATGATCCTTGATTACGGAACCGAAAAAAAAAAATATACAAAGTAGGCCTACGCGGATAGGCCTACGCAAAAAGACGCGTGGATATGAAACATACGCAAAGTAGACCCACGCGGATAGGCCTACGCGAAATAGATGTGAATTTCGCGCGAAATTTTAATGGCACCGCAAATCAAAAATCAAAACAACAACTTAATTGAGCCTACTTCTTTTTTCTTGCGTGGCGACATTTTGAGATAAGTTCGGATCTTTTGTTTAAGAGGGTTTCTTCAGACATTTTGGGTGATAATGTCACGGCTCATTAGTTTGTCACTCGGTCTATGGCAACTTGTTGTTATGTTTTCATTAATCCACTCTGCAGTAACCGATCAACTTCAAACCTGATACGGTGATTGGATATGGTGGCCTGATGTGCTGTATAGTTTTTGTCATATTATTTGCATATTTATGAATATTAATGAGCTTATTTGCATATTTTGCCTACATTTTTATTAATCCACTCTGCAGCTTCAACGCAATAACCGATCAACTTCAAACTTTGAATAGTGATTGGATATGGTGGTCTGAAGTGCTAATCTAAAATACGGGTTTTATGATTATACACATTTAAAATGTCTTTGACCCATTCCATGTCAACTCCAGGGATGTGCACCGCAGCACCTCTTCAATTTTGTTCTTTTTCTGTGTGGTGGTAGATATTGATAAGAAAGTAAAATTCCGAAAATTTGAGCTTCATACTCCATTTCGTTTTCCCGTGGCATCAATTTGAAATTTAGGGGGGGTCAGCGCAAAAAATGTGTCGCAACGCGAAAGAGGTCCATAAATGTATAAAGGGAACCATTTACACATTTTTGATTTCGCATGTATAATGACTTATGTACAACTCTATGGAGAATGCAAACCTTACTGATGTGTTGAAGCCATCGAGTCCCAAAGCCAATATCTCTCAGAAATGTTGTCCAAGGACATATTTTCAACATACCTGAAGTTGATGGTGGATCAAAATGCCTGACATTGGTTTTCAGGGGGTCAAAATGTACAAAAATGTACAATTGGGGTTTTGCATGGGTAATATCTCAGCTAAAAATATTCTAATAGGCTCAATATTGGTTAAGAGTAATGTCCTACCAAAGGGCTCTGACTAGCAAAAAATGGACACTAAAATTATTTTTACTTTTGGAGTTTTGACCCCCCAAAGTTGGTCCTGGATGGACGAAGTTGCATTTTGAGGGCCCTATATCTTTTAAAGTAAAGGAGTTACAAGTTTTCTGATGCCATATTTGAATTCTACACAAATAAGTACCCCAGGATACATACTTTTCAAAGTTGTAAATGGTTCCCTTTATACATTCATGGACCTCCAAACATCGTCTTTCGCGTTGCGACACATTTTTTACGCTGACCCCTCTAAATTTCAAATTGATGCCACGGGAAAACGAAATGGAGTATGAAGCTCAAATTTTCGGGATTTTACTTTCTCATCAATATCTACCACCACACAGAAAAGAAAAAATTGAAGAGGTGCTGCGGTGCACATCCCTGGAGTTGACATGGAATGGGCCCTTTATAATGTATTATTTTGTATCAATAATCAATACAGTTAAGGAGCTAATAGAGTGCTCATTAAATATGTAATTTTTGCCAATATTTTGCTATAAAACATGTACCCCTCCATTTATCTCAATTAGATATTGCTTTTAGCAACGTTATTGAGTATTTTGTAGATAGATAGATATGGATTTTTAAATTTTCTATTGCTAAAAATATGTAATTTTTGCCAATATTTTGCTAAAAAAACAATGTATAAACATTTTTATTTAATAGAATATTGGTTTCAAACTTTATTAAAGTGTTTCTAATGACTCCCAGATAATTTATGCATAATTATTTAGCTAGCGCCCTAATTTACATAACTAATTAGCCAATTATGCAATATATATATGCAAATTAGAGGGCGGTTAGATTATATAATACTTTAGTACATATTAGAAACTCTTTGACCAAGGCATTGATTTTTAACGAAATATTGGTAAAAATTACATATTAACGAGGCTTTCCACTGATTGTAGCTTATTAACTATATTGATTATTCGTAAAAACAATAGGATACGAAGAAAATATAAATTGATGTATCATGGAAACCGTATGTCCGATTTTCTGCACAAAAAATGCATATTGATCAGTGTATTTGACCCTATTTAATTAATCTCTTTAAAACATACTGAACATTTACTAATATCTAGAATTTGCCTCAAATACCACCTTAACACAATTATTTGATATATTCACTGTTTTGTTTTTAAATTTCAGACAAACTATATTGGTATTTACAGGCAAAGATAATCTTGACGAAGATGGCGCCACCGTGGAAGAATACGTTAAGAACGCCCCTGATCCTCTTCCGTCTTTTCTGGATATGTGTAGGAAAGACTTCATCGCGATCGACAATAAAGCGCGGAAAGACAGAAACCACGTTGTAGTTGAGGAGCTCATAAAGAAAGTTAGGGAGCTGGAAATGGAAAAGATTCAACCCGATGTCGGTAAAGGTGTTCCAATGGAAATAGATCAACAACACCCTGATCATACAGGTCACTTTCCTCAGACAAACCCTACACGTTCGACTTCTAGGGGGGAAACTTCACATCAAAATCAGCCACATACAAATCCAAATCAACCACATCCAAGTTATGCTCAAAACAAACCGTCTAAAGGGCCAACTGATTCACATCAATCCTCATGGCGGGGTGCGTCACATTCAAATCAGCCATATACAAACCCAAGACAAACATATCAAATTCCCGCTCAAAGTCATGCTCCAAATAAACCAAATCCAACAAATAGCAAAAGAGAAGGAGCAAACTCCATGCCTGCTTATGATAGGGACACAAAACCCGGAGGGGCTCAAAAAACGCAGGATTCTTTAGAAAGCATTCGCTCTACAATATATCATGATATTCAAATTGGCCAAAACAACGCCATTTTAGTTCTTTTGCGAAACGTTGAAGATCTGGTACAAAAAGATATGAAATTTTGGCACAAATAAATTGAAGATCCTTGGCAAGTGCCGGCCGTGTAATTCTCGTTTACATTTTATTTAATTCACCAGGCTTAATGTTTCGTTTTCATAATTATTAACCCATTTCGAACTCCTTCGAAATTATTAACGAGTGAAGAAATCTTAATACCGTGAGGACATTGCACAAAAACTCAAGCTTCATCTTGCATTTCATCGCATAGCATTAGCTAGGTGCTTATGACATGTTCATTTCGATTTTATGCTCTTGATCTTGATTTCAGTGATTGCTATTGCTTTTATTTCATAATTGCTTTGCTTTGACAATATTTCCAAGGGTTTGTCTTTGTACATAACGGATAATTGTTCCTGTGTATTGACTCTAATTATTGAACAAATTGAACATAATAATTCATGTTTTTTTGGAATAGCCGGCCGATCTTGACCATTTGCAGCTTCTTAAAAAATAGCCTACATTATTATTATTATAAGAACTCAGTTTATTTTAGATTTATGTAACTAGTAATGTACGATATATAATTGGGTGATAATACTGTAAATTGAGTAGACATCGTTTTAATAGTAATCTAAATATTTAGCGCAGACTTTAGACTTATCATATCTGCAATATTATTGTGATGTTTGTTATTGACTTACTAATTAGTGTGTACGAGATCGTATTCAAATATTTCACATTGGTCATAGGCCTACAATAAAGGGGAAACCGTCAAACGTAAAAATTCCCACTCACAAATAGTATTAAAGTCTAGTTGATTAGATATAGTTCAAATATTAATCAAGGGACTGACTGATCAAGATTCAGTGGTCATAATCTTCCCGGTTTCTAAGCAGTCGTCTTAGGGCATTTAAATAAAGGCACTTAATTTAATGCCCACGTGACCAGATGGGCGCTGACATTACAGCGTCCAGACAGGATGTCTGGAATAGTGACCTTTGGCACAGCGGGTGGTCTTCCTGTGTATTTCAATTGGAAACGCGGGATGCATGTCCAAATTTTCTAGCAAATTTGTCATTTTTTTCAACTTTGTAGTATTATTGTAAGAGTTTCCGTACTAAAAACAGAATTCCCCAATGTATAATTAAGTTGCCTATTAAATGTCAGAAATCTCTTAGCATTGTAGCACATCTACTGATCACTTGGTGGTCTTGGTATGGCGGCCATGGGTCACGTGGGCATTAAATTTAGTGCCTTTTATCACAATACCCTATGGTAACTGTAGTGTAGTGTATGCTTCTTAAATGCGGAGAGTAAAATAAAGACCTAATTTATCTTTTATAAAATGTATTTACATTGTTGCCTAGTTAAGTAAAACAAGCAGGGGATAGCAACTTATTTAACTTATCTTAAACGTAAAATTAAAACGATACTAATTATCAACCGAGCAACACTAGCTGCATGCCAAGATTTCGGGTCTTTCAAATACGCGCGGAATTGTGTGTGCCGGTATAACTTTAGTTATACACTCAAAAATATTCTTTATATATGCTTTTAAAAAATTACACTAGTGCAATTTTGTAAAAAGATTTCTTTCAAAATCGATGAAAATTGGATTCTAATGAATGAGAAATACAGGGTGAGTCAAAAAAAGTGCAATAGAGAAAAGAATCCATTTTTATTAAAAAACATAGTTGAACCTTTTAGGTTTTAAAACACTTTATATATGATATATTCATCAGCAACCTTGTGTGAAGAAATAAAGGAATTAGCATTTACCGTTTTGTTTTTATGACACATTTTATAGCGATACCCAATTTTAATGTTTGTCCAAGAGACATCTAAAATTTGAATGTCGGCGCACTCTGTGTAAGGTAGATTTGGAACAACTGCCATTTTCTTAACCTCATTGGCATTGAAATTAAATAGAGCACTAAAAGTGTTATTGCCCTTGGTCTTTTTTAAGGAAAAGAAACATTATTTGTTGTTATATTCATTTTTACCTTTACTTTAAAGATGTTTATTCTCAATCAAAAACATACAAATTTGTAGGCGGTGTTTTCAAATGTCAAAATAAAATGCGCGCAAATTGAAGTGGAGTGAATTACAAAATATCCAGTAAGTTGGATATATTGGAATTAAAAAACTGTTGGAGTCGAGTGAGGTATGAAGGACTTAAAGTAATGTTAGAAAGTTTGTTGAAACAGAAAAAAAAAAGAAATTAAAATAACGCAAAAATCAACCATTTTTAAGTTGATGTCAGTTTCAGAGCTGGTGCCTTTACCGTGCATTTTGTGCTTTCATTCAAAATACATGGTATCTCGTGGACAAATAACGAAATTGAGTATCGCAGCAAAAGGACTTATAAAAATTAAACGGTAGTCTCGATTTACTTCATATTTTCACAGAAGGTGACTTTTGAGTGTGGCATTTATAAAAATTTTCAATAATGGGAAAGTTTGACTTGGTTCTTGCATAAATATCGATTCTTTGCTCTATTGCACTTTTTTTTACTCACCCTGTACTTATTAAAGTATAAACAACCTGTCACATTGGTGTAAACGAGAAAACTTAAAACGATAATTAGTATAGCATGCCCCGATCAGTCACACGAACTACTAAGAGGGGGGTAGTTGCGACACCCCTAATTTTCAATTATAAACGTCATATACCATTATATTTGGCACTAATGTACAGCTATGGGTTTCCTCTATCCAATGATAAGTACAAACATACCACACATAATATCGTTATGACGTCATAATGGGCGGGCGCGCATGCAAATTTGGGAAATTCTGGATATTGTGTAAAAGTATAGGCAACATTGTTTTTCGGCTAAACATTTGCACCGAATTTCCTCCTAAATATAAAAGGAAATTACTATTTTCACCTAACTAACAAGTAACAAGTCAGTAGCTCTTTGAATAATTTCACAAAAGCGAAATGAAAATCATTGGGGCCTCCAAACCCCCAAGGTCATCTTTGATGGCCGGTCCTACCCCCGGATAATGTGCTGGGGTAAAACGTTTTTCACTAAAATGAGCGCAAAGGATGGATCTACGATTAGCTTAGGTCGTTTGGGCGTAAACGCGTACGTTTTTGTATGACGGATAAAAAATCTTGAAGGGGTGGTATATCCCTTTCGTAGTTCTAGGGATAAAGTGTCATAGAAATGAGAAAATGTTCCATGCAAATTTGAGAAAAAATTCCATTCCCATAGTTTGTACTCCCAGGGGGGGGGGGGGGTAATCAAGTTTGGTTTTGGTAGTAGGAGTTTTGTCCAATTCTCATTACATTTTAAACGAATTCTTATATTAAATTTCCACTAGTGTTAGTAAAACAAGCAGGTGGTAGATGAACGTAAGCAGGTCTTTTCGATTCCTGAAAAAATCTAAGTTTGTATATTACTGGTTTACGCGGCTAGATGGGAGGGGGCATGATAGCAATGACTACATACATGTGGCCTGCTACCACGATATGAGCGCAAAGTCGCAGGTTGGTTGTTTCGAAACGCACTGGCTATTGCGTTCGTGGTCTTTGTTTCCTTCATGAATGTGCCCCATTCACAAAGGACATAACGACATACTTCTGGCTTGAACAGATACGCGGCAAACAAAGAACATCAACTCAGTCACTCAGGATGTCTTGAAACTACCAACTTATACTAATTTCGTTGTAGCAGGTCACATTATGTGACTTGAAACTACTCATCTATCTACATCGGGAAAACAATTTTCTCATTCTGTGCAATAGGCCTACAACAAAAACATGAATTTGGTTGCGGTCTTATGAGTACTCGAGATAATAAAATTCTGGTGTGAACTCTCGCAACAAACGGGATTGCGATAACAGAAATGGTCGAGTGATGTCATTATAAATCGGCCTCGAGACTGACTGTTTGTTAGTTTAATTTCTTATTACGTATTTCGATCCCGTATTTCGTCTGGCGTTTATCGTTTTGGGGTCCTGATCCCGGGGGGGGGGGGGTGCTCATTTGTGCCCCGGAATTTCTCTTGTAATCTCGTATTGCGTATGTTTCGTATTCATGGTATTGTGACCCCAACATCCCGTCCTTAATTTAGACAACAACATTTCTCTCTAACCCGAAATTTCGCCCTTAATTCGTTATCGCTTACCAACATCACTGATCATCTTACTCTAAATATTAGCCGATAGGTCTGCTAAAGGGGAAATTAACCACTTCTTTCAGAGAAAAATAACAGGGATGAATCCTAAAGCACAAGAAGGAGAGAATATATTTCAATATTATCTTCTGTTTACTTTATAACCAATGCATCTTCTACTGTGACATATTTTACGCTTGTTCAACATAAAGATCCGCTATCATTAGCCTATTTAGGGAAAAAGGGTAAACGCCAAAAACAAAAACCGATCTTGGTGGGAGGCAAGAATTTTAGCACCATGCAACACTTTAGTTAGCAGTATAACAAAAACAACGGGTACTCAGGTCTATTACACTAAAAACTTTAGTCACCAGCTTCTATTGTTATGCATAGTTGCGTTAAAAGTTGATTGATACATGTTGAAATCAGCACAATTCAGTGATACACCTGTTTGCTATGAAATTAATTTTCTCGGTCATTTTTTTTCATTCAGAAATGTCAGTTAAAAACATGGTGCTTTGATATACATTTTTTTTAAATCCAAGTGTTAAAATTAGGCATGAAATTGTGTCGTTTAGTGTAAGATTTTTGATTTTTATAGGCCTTAACTTCGCCTGCGAGCTTTTTTCGGAATTCATTTTTTAGCGTTTCAAACTATTATAGTTTGCTAAAGAAAGATATTTCCCACCTCTCTAAGGCACATCGTTGACTAGAGTTCTGAGTAGATTACATGACATCAAACGGTCAAGTCGATTGAGAAAACAAAAATAGCGGACAAGAGATGTCACCAAATTTTGTACCCTTTCGAGTGCAAATACAACTTGCATGACTTGTTTGGCAAATTTCAACATGGAATCACCAGCAGATATATTTTTCTAACATTGTCCTGAAACCTCAGCTATAATATGGTACTTCACAATATGAAAATAATGGAAAGAAAAGGGCAAATGTTTTTCGATACAACCTAATAATTTTGACACTTGAAATGTTCAAATTCAAATGACGTCACGGATATAATCATTACTCTCCTAATTGGCATGAACTTTAGTCTTCTAGTGTAAGATTTGATTTCCCTCATTCTAATTTCTAGTTTAAGCTTGTTGGATATCCACATTTCGCGGTTAGTGGTTCTTGTTTTCTTTAGCGAACTATATTAGACACGCTAAAAAGTTAACACCAAAAAAGCTCACGGGCCTGTACAAATCAAAACGTTTACACTTAAAGGCACATTTTCATTCCTGATTATAATACCAGGATTTTTTTTAAATATCAAAGAATATAGTTTTACCTGACATTACTGAAAAAATGCAATTATTGTTTTTTGGTCTCAGAAAAAGTGTTGATTTTACCATGTAGCGTTCTGAGTGACTGTTGAATGTAATATAAAATTGTATTCTTAATCTTTAGTCACGTAAATATGTAATTTTGTTAAATGTTGCATACCAATGATGTAGAATAATGTATCATCTGCTTATTTATCTGTTTCCATCGTAGGTCAGTTTTTCTTTTTCTTAATCAGATGTCGTATTAATATAGACAAATACTCAAATACTCAACTCGCTTAACTTTAGCGCTTTATTTAGATACATGTATAGATCGTTATCAGTTAATAAAATCTATCGATCACCTAGTTTTACCGAGTAGTATTTTCATTCCGTCCTGCCATCATCTTTAATGAATGTTTGTCCCCTTTGCATGTTTTTGGTTGTATCTAATTTTTATTTGAGGCATGGTACTGGACTTACCACTCTTCAGATGTCATAAGTGGTTAAAAAGGAAATACTTAATTTCGGATAATTTTTACTCCATCGTGGGTGATTAGCTGTTTGCTCAACTTGTTGATCACACATTTTCTCAAAATTGGAAGTAAAATTGACACAACATTTATTCAAGTATTGAGTATTCCATTTTGTTTTGTTTGTACTTGACAGAGGAGTAAACCCGTACTCAACATTAATTTACTCAAGTATTGAGTATTTCCTTTTCACGTCACATGGATGTTTCATTATATGAGTAACCACGGTAACATACATGTAGCAAAAAAAGGGCCAGGTCTATATGATTCAATGGACATTAACATTTGTCACCATGTTACCATGGTAACGAAACATCCTTTCTTTTTATTAATTGCTTATAGAAGACGAACAATTTGAGACTATTTTCATAAAAATCAGATCAAATTTTAGATATGATCTTTAATTAAAGCATCATAGGAAGCAAGAAACAAACAGTAGCAGTTTGGCAATCTTTGAAATTCCTTCCGATCTACGTTCAAACACACCAATACGACTAAACGAGGAGACGGGAAAAGCGTATAATAGTGTGTGAAATGTGTTAAACTGTACACACTCTACATACAAAACGAGGAGTTTTCATAGGAATGTGAGGAGGTGTGTGAGGAAAACTTAGCACAAATACAATTATGGATCTCCTCGAACACGTCGAATTGCAGGCAAAACTGCCAGAAAAGGACGTCCTAACCCCTATAGGTTATCCACTATGAGGAGCTCCTCCAATTAGGCTACTGCTTTTCAGTTCTAACCTTGTGTGTAAGCACTCAACTCCTGGTTTTGCACGCGATACAAAGGCAGGCGTGGCAGGTGAAGTGGCTAATTGGGATACTGTTCCTCCATGAACATGCAGGGTTTGGTATATACTTCTTACAAGGAATAAGAACACCTACCAAAAACTAATTATCCCCCTTTATTATTAAATTTATAAACTGAAATAGCAAAAACAAACCCATGTTAATTCTGCAAATTTTGATACCCGATTTGTCTGGATAGCACAACATTTATAGCCATGGTGACTCCTTGAATGAAAAAGATGCAAAAGTTGGACTACGAAGCTACTCAAGTCAGTGTACCTTTAGGCACTCTAGCAACAAAAGCAACATTCAGTTTAGTTCAGTTTAGTTCAGTTCAGTTCACAAATACCCATTTTCATTGGGTGTAGGTGCAACTTTTGAATAGGCATCTTTTTCATTCAAAGGGTCTAAATGGCAATAGATTTTGGGGTATTTAAGACAAATGAGTCATCAAAATTTGTAAAACAAATTTCCTTTTGGGATTTCAGTTTTAAAATTTGCTGACTATTGATTGAGTTGTTGTCTCATATAAGGGGGGGGGGGGTAATTACTTTTTGGTAGATGTTTATATTATCATATAGGCCTACGTCGTAAACACATCTTTCACAGATGTCAAAGCATGGCTTCAACTTCTGTCATTATTCCATAATAAGTGCATGATTATAAATGCTTAGCCTTCCAAAGATTGAGCAAAAACAAGATCCGGTAGAGCTGAATTATTGCTATTATTTCTTTTTTAATTCCAAAAATGTAATTGGGAGAAAAGTATGATCTTTTTTCCCGGGGCTCATGGCAGACCCTCCGGTACCCCATGACGTTGTCCAATCTGTCCCTGTGGTATAGGCGCCTGCATATTTACACTTTCAATATTTATAACTCGACTTTTTAGTAAAAAGGGAACAGAGCAACAAATTTAGTAAAATTTAACTCAATGTTGATTAATCTATACTCATATTAAGTAAATATTTAATCAATATTGAGTTCCATTTGACTCATTTTGTTGCCCTACTCTTTTTTTACTCAATATTAATTTTTTTTAAATATTTTGATTCAGAGTATATACTACCCCCGGGTAAAGCAGGGTTATAAATTTCTTATCAATAAAATGAGCGCAAAGGATTGTTCTCCAACATACGCCTTTTGTCTCGTTCTTTAGTGTTTAATGCACAGGTGGTGAACGGTGCACTACGACGGCAACTTTATAGCCCACGTAACAAAATGGTGAAAATAAGCCGGCACGACTTTTTGGAAAACACTCATAAAATGGAATACGCGAGTCATTTCTCATTTAATTCCGATATTGAGCCCATATACAAAGTATATCAATAACGTTGAAAGCAATCAATAACGTACAAAAGTTGAATTATTGCGGAAAAATGACTGATTATCATTATGGTGAGCAAAGTAGCTTAAAACTGAGTAAAAAATGCATGACACGATCAACTTACACCCTCTTTAAATGCCCCGTAGCACAGCTGTAGTGGTCAAAATAATTCGTGCTCTCTTTTTTACCTTTCTTTTTTTATTTCTGATTCAAATGACCAGAAAATCTTCATGGCAGTTGTTAACTAGTATAATATAAATATTTTCATAATTTTTGGCAAAGAATACTGGATTTTGACCAAAATCATATATTATGTTTCTTAACAACAAAAAAATAAAATCTAGGATTAAGAAAAAACATAAAACTGAGTAAAATAATATCAAAAGTAGAGTAGACATGCCCTACCTGGGTTCGAACCAGGAGTGAAAAGATCGTGCGTCCAAATATTTCCCGCTAAGCCATACGAATGGTTCCATATTTCGGTATACTATTTATGAAATTAATTTATATCATCCAAATAATGTAATAAGCGTTGGGAGCATTTTTTTAAGTAGATAACCAACCATTTTTTGACATTTCCTCCAAAATTGAACAGTTAACAGTTATGAGGGTTACACACTAAAAACAGATTGGTTAAATTTAACACAAAAATGGTCAAATTTAACCAGGAAAATGAGTCCGCGGGAGAATCGCCAATTATTGGTCAAATTCCAATGACCCATTAAAAGGATCATGGATATAAACGACACGGAAAAGTTAACCAATCTTTTTTCAGTGTAAAAATGAGGAGACACACATCGAAATATTTTGCTATTATCATGACACATTATGCTTATTTCTACATGTACATATTTATTGAACTATTCTTAAAACAATTCATTGTCACAATTGTTTATGAATGTTCACTGATTATTCTCTTTCTCCATCCCATTAAGCTATTTTATGTCATCGCACATTATTTTAAGAAGTATTTCTATTTCTGGGTAAGAAATGGTTTGTATGTGGTGAAAATTCAAAATTGGGAATCTTTTTTACTGTTCGATCTAAAATTTAGTATGTTCTGAATCCTTAAAACCAAAATTGAAAATTTTTAGCACAGGAAACAAGATTGTAGCAATTTTGAATTTGAACCATGAGTGCAAGGGTGCAGACTAGGCACCTGCTAAATTTTTATTAGCTTGCCGTAAAGATTCGCCTCAGTAATTGCGCACCTGGGATACTTTGCCTTATGATACATTTCATGTACAAACAGGGAGCTCCCTCTTCTGAAAATTCCCACCAAAATTAAGGGCACGTGCCCTTATTTGCTGGAGCGATTTTTACGGGAGGGCACTTTTAGTTAGTGCCTAAAATTACAGTTATGTCAAGGCGCCCATATGCGCCATTAGGCGAATCTTAACGATAATATACACCTAAGATTTCTCTATAATGAATCAAGAAAATGTTAGTCACACCCAACTCAACGGTATAGTCAAGTTATCCGTGAGTAATATGACACCTCGATTGAACGACGGACATTTAAATTACGAAAATGAAGTTGAAGTTGCTCATTACGTTTCACTACCTGGAGAGAATTGATAAACTATTGAATTGCCTACTGAGGTTCGTATCTGTCAATGAGTTGACCAGATCACAAGGATGTCATAGCATTGGGTCACAATAACACAAATGAGTTGCATAAAAATGGCCTTGTGTGGTATTTAGTTCCCAGGAAGTGAGTTTTGCCTGAGGCAATTTATGGCTAAACTCACTACAAGAGTTATTACCATCAATTTGTTTGAAAACGGAGGTGAGACATACATGATCAAATCTTTCCAGGTAACAAAAACGTAATGTCTAAAACATGACTGTCAATTTTAATAACTATCAAGATCAATAAAATCGAACATTTCAAGGCAACTTAACCATAGTCTTAATAATAATAATTATGTGTACCCCGGGTGGTGAATTTCTCAAAATGTTCTGCCTAAAATCGCTTGGTCACCACCCCCACCTCTTTCGGCCGTTCCAAAAATTCTTTGCCCCCCCACGTGCCAAAAAACCTTTACCCGGCCCCTTTTGACGTGCCAAAAATCGCTTTTACCCCTTTACACATGCAAGAGTCTGAGGGACCCACATTTAAAACACATTTATCAGGAAATTTTGCATATTTGAAAGTTTTTCTACACTTTTTAGGGCGTAATATAGAAGCAGTGCACAAAACATCTATGCCAAAAATCGCGTGCCCCCTTTTGAACGACCAAAAATCGCTTATCCCCCCTTTCAACCTGCCAAAAAAAACCCGCTTATTCTGTGATATTAAGTTTATACATTGAGATAACTTCATAGTACACGGTTAGGATTTCCCAATTTTGCGATGGCGCACCTACATTCTTATGTCATAGTAACGTCATATGGAAAATGTACTTATTTTAATGTCACTAGATAGGGGAGACTCATAGCTATACTTTGGTGGTTTTCTAATCAAACCATCATTGGCCTAAGTATGTTTTTTGCAAAGCATACTTATGTTTTTATTTGGTATAAATGGGTCCCTCCTCCATTTTGGTTTAAATCTGCCGGAGACCTCTCTATCTAGTTATATACCAAAATAAGTACGTACTACCATCATTTCTCCATAGACGTCACCATGATGACATAGTATTTTATGTTCGTCCTGGCAAAATGCCATCGAAGTTTAATCGCCAACTGTAAACTCCGCTAAAATAATCTTTATACAATATTCTTTTCCGACAAAAGGTAGCCAAATGCTGTCACAAAATCACATGAATCCTTTAGAAGAGAACGTGTCTTTTATTTCGGTTATATAATTGTGTTGAAAGTTTGTTTAAATTATAGTTTAAAAAAGTACTTCGAGTTAATTAGCGAAATAACAAAAATCGTTCATGACACTACATATGTTATTAAATAATATGTTAATTGTGTGATTTTGTTCAGCTAAGGTCTACCTAATGTAATCTTAATCGTGATGAGGCAATGGAGCCAAATTCGTTCGATATTTTGATCGACCGTCGATTCTTGGTCGATCCTTATAATTTTTGTAAAATCAATTAATTTACTGTTCATAATAATGTGATCACATTTAATCGAAGAACTACTAACAGCTGATCATCCCTAGATCGAACAAATTTGGCTGCTGTGCCTTAATTAACAATAACAATCGGTTATAATGTGCATTACTTCATTTACTTTAACTAGATAAAGACATTATAACCACCTTTGTTTGCATTCATCTTGGCAGACCTAATACCAAGTGTCGATCAAGTACTATTTATGATATTAACATGATTTAATAAATCGATACAATGGGTAACGAAGCATGATTATGTTAAATTATTACAATATTGTGTCCAAACTTGTCAATAAAATGTTACAAAGTTTAATTACATATAAGAAGGTTTGTTTTGGCGCCTATTTACCTCCCTATATATTTCGTCTTCTATTTTTCTAAACAATTCAGTAGGTTCCGGTTTTACCTTCCTTGCATCGTATGCATGTTGCACTATTCGTGATGCATCTTTCTTTCTTTCTTGCAGGCTACGCGTTTTCTTGTTAATTATTGAAATGTATCCTCTTGACTTCATAGCGGCGTCTTTAATCTCTGGAACCTGGTGGTCAAAGGCGTCCTTGAAAGAAATATCTTCCAATCTATCTTCTTTTGTAAACACCACCAGCACTTTCCTTTAACCAAAGAAATGAAACGACCGTCAGCATTATATATAATATTTCGAATATTCACTTTATGATTAGCTAAACACTTCAAGTACATTGGTAGATTCCAGATATTATTACACGTTTTTATTAAAATGGGCAATTCCAGATGAAATCCAAACACCCCTTTTTTCCCAAAAATGTGTATCTAAAATTCAATACGAAAGGTAAAACTGTTCAAATGGTGGTCAGCATTTCTTCCCAGCTACATAAATTTTAAGTATATATCATTATATTTATAAAGTTTACTTCGAGAGGACTGTTAAATATCAAAAATATAATTTTTTAATAATTTGCCATAAAATTTGTATTATATTGCGAATTTCAAATAATCAAAATTATTTGATATCAGAAGGACACTCCTCGTATTCAGAATGCAATTTGATGTGTCTGATGTGCTCTCCGGTCCCACAAAAATACTGCCCAAACGTTGCTATCCGATCCCTTAAAGGAGGATTTCGTGATCCTAGTAAGCTCTTTTTATGATATTTTTCAGTAGATATCCACGAAAAAAACTTATTCCCAAAATTTCAGTTGATTCTGATTTTGCGTTTGCGAGTAATGCATGATTATGTGTATTACACTGCTCAATAGGCCAGTTTTGTAATTTCGTTCTGGTATACCAGAACGAAATTAAAATTTGACGATATTTTTGCTAAACGAATTAATCTGCGAGAAATTTTTGGTATATAAACATTATGTACCCAGAGGTTTCAGTGGTATAAAAATCTCAACTTTTTTTGAGAAAAGTGGGGGGGGGGGGGAGTGAGGCTGTGGATCACGAAATCCCCTTTTAATAACTTCAATACATGTACAATTTAAAATTTAATGAAAAATGAACGGCAACTTTGGGTTTATGTGTATACTTACTCCTTAAAATTCCCTGCTAAAGCAGTGCATAGTTTTGTGGTGTTTTTGATCGCATCCACCATTGCTCGCCCACCAATACTAATGACAAACACAACAAGATCAGGACCGGGTGAGGTGAGAACAAAGCATTTTGCCACCTCCGCAACTGACCCGTGATCTCGTCTTTTCCAGTCAGTGGCGATGCCGGGGGAATCCACAACTAAAACTTCACGCCCGTCAACGTTTCCCTGGTGAAATCGAGTCCTGTCTGCTTCGTCCTTGGGTGGGTTAAGATTAAATATTCTGTCACCAAAGATACTATTTCCTACCGCAGACTTTCCTTCCCCATGAAGGCCTATTAATAGTATCTTCAATGCTGAAAAAAAATGCAAATACTGAATTTTATTAATTTTGAACGCGAAACATTCCGAAGGAGATTTGTCCGATCGGTATCCTCATCTCCACGACATTCCCACTGCTTACCAGCAATAAAGTGTGATATAAGGGGCTGTGCAATAATTATGAGCCCTGGGGAGGGTAAAATTGGGGGGCGGGGAGGGGGAGAGAAACTTTGGCGAGCCAAAAGGGGAGGGCAAGCAATTTTGGTGAGCCAAGGGGCGGGGCAAGCGATTTTTGGCACACATTCATGGGGCGCCTTTTAAATAAAACGCTGTAAAAAGGCTTAGGAACACAGTACGGAAACGCTTAAATATGCAAATTTTCCTGCTCGCTGCGCTCGCAACATGTATCAAGACCATTTAAGGTTTGAAAATTTGGATCCCCAAAATTTGGCATGCATAAGGGGGGGGCAAAGAATTTTTGGAGGGCCGAGAGGGGGAAGCGATTTTTGGCGGGCCGAGAGGGGGGCAAGCGATTTTTGGCGAGCCGTTCGGAAATTTTACCCCCGGGGGCTCATAATTATTGCACAGCCCCTAAGTGGGATGCCCATTCTAACAAACACAAAACGCTTTCGACATTATTTGCAAAAGGTTATAAAATGTTGTCAGAAAACGTTTATGTCGGGTTATATAAAGGGTATATTAAGGGTATAAAACGTTTTCATAACATTAAAAAACAATTTTTGATAATCTACATCTTTGGCAAAACCTGTTTGCAAAAATAGTTTACAATAACATTTTGAACACATTTTAAAAATATTGTTGCAGTGTGTTTTCATACAAAACGTTTTCAAACGTTTTCTTGACCTTTATATAACCCGACATTTAAATGTTATTAAAACGGTTTGAAAAAACATTTTAAGAACATTTCTATGTTTGCTGGGTGCAAATATTTTAACATAATGTTACACTTAAAAGGGTTGACAAAATATTTGGCAAAAAGTGTTTTTAAAAATAGTTTACAATAACATTTTGAACACATTCTTGACCTTTATATTTAAATGTTATTAAAACGTTTTGAAAAAACATTTTGAGAACATTTCTCTGTTTGCTGGGTGCAAATATTTTAACATAGGGTTATTTAAGTGTTGACAAAATATTTGGCAAAAACTGTTTGCAAAAATAGTTTACAATAACATTTTGAACACATTTGAAAAATATTGTTGCAGTGGGTTTTCATACAAAACGTTTTTAAACGTTTTCTTGACCTTTATATAACCCGACATTTAAATGTTATTAAAACGTTTTGAAAAACATTTTAAGAACATTTCTGTGTTTGCTGCGGGGTGCAAATATTTTAAGATAATGTTATTTAAAGTGTTGACAAAATATTTGGCAAATTATGTTTGCAAAAATAGTTTACAATAACATTTTGAATACATTTTAAAAATATTGTTGTAGTGTGTTTTCATACAAAACGTTTTAAAACGTTTTCATGACCTTTATATAACCCGACATTTTAATGTTATTTAAACGTTTTTACCAAACCAAAAGCCAAAATATAACTTATTTAAAACGTTTTTAAAACGTTTTTGTGTTTGCTGGGATTTGCTGGGGTTTGGGTTTGCTTTTTTTTTAAACATTTACCATGTGGAATATTACACCTATAAATGATAAAATGAGGATTTCATAAAAGGAACAATGTGTATAAAATGTACTTGTTAACCTTTTTCATACAGTATTTAATGGATCCTTCATATTATGCATGATATTTAAACTTTTAAAGCATGAAGCACAGTTCTAAGAACTAGAAGAAAAAGCAGAAACAAGAATCATATTAAATGCCTTATTGACAGGAAAAAAATATGACTCACGTGATATCTTTGATGCGGCCATTCTACCTCCTACACAACCCTGTAATAAATAATCACAAGAATTACACATGATTACTATGTTTCAGTTGTCAAGATGTTGTTGAGAAGGATTTTCCATTGTGGATTGCACATCGTCAGGTTGGGGATGTTGCCGCCCACTATTGGCTTAAAATGCCGGTAGAAAATTGACTGAAATTTGTAATGTGCATCTTACTTTGTCCTAATTTTGACGCGTTTTAGCATTTGTGCCGGTAAAATAATTTTAGTAGCGCGTGAGCCCACCTTGGCTGGTTGGCCCGGTACGTTTCTACACGAGAATTGTTCTTATTTACATTTTGTCCGCATATTATAACTTCAAAAGAAAATAAGTTGTTTTATCAGCTTTAATTAACTATAAAAACACAAGAACAACAACAAAAACAAAAACTTACCTAGATATCGTTCAATGCAGTGTCAGAGGGTATACCAATCAACGAATTGTTTCAATAGAATTAAACCAGACTCGCTATTCACATACGCGTTGATACTTATTTTGATCACTTCTATCACGAGGTATCTTGGGTTTTTGTTATTATTGCGAAATCTAGAAAGTTCCAGAACACAGGCTTATGTTTAGTTAAAGGTGCAGCCGTTGAAATTACTCGTATTTAGCTTTTGGCGTTCTGTTTACTCAGGAACAGTCAACTAGTCTGATAACATTATCGCAATTTGATAACTATTACAATTAACTGGCGGAGTAATGACCCGACTTTCATATTTTGTCAAAAGTATTTCATTACCAATTGCAAGTTGATAAACAAGTAGCTCTACAACGTTAAATATCAACCATAAACTAAGGTTTATACAAAACTGCAACTGGAAATATAATTTAATACATGAATGCAAAACCCACCCAAGTCCATACTTTTTAGCCAAATTGATTTAAGCATGGGAAATTGTTGCTTATACATAGGCCTATCATTATTATGTTTAAAAGTTGAACCCAAATCCACATGCGTCTATTGAGCATGTGAAATCCAGCATGGCCTATACCCAGCATGTATGATACACTTTGTTTATTAGTTTTCTCAAAATCACTTTCCATGGACTTGGGTGGGTTTTGTATTCAGGCATCCAATCATAATAAAAGTAATAATATTTCTTAAGGTAAGCTACGCACCAACAAGGAGAGAACATTTGACACTACACGTCTAAAACTGAGTTGAGCATATTAATGCGTCTAATGCAACCCCCCTCCTGCGGGTCTCGAGCATAAGACACGTCAACATCTTAGTACCCGTGCATTATTTTGTACAATTTCACTCTAAAAAGGTGACACGCATTTATTGTTTATTTATAGGTTAATAAATGCGTCTCACTTGTTGGGAGTCAAATTGTACAAAATATTGCACGCGTACGGAGATGTTGATGCATCTAATGCACGAGCCCCGAAGGGGGAGGGCATTAGACGCATGAACATCTCAGTACAAGTGCATTATTTTCTACAATTTTTCGAGCAACAAGTGATACACATTTATTAACCTATTTCATACACGAGAAAAAAATCTCGTGATTTTTGCTATTTTTATAACAAAATTGTCACTAAAAATGTTGGAAAAGGCAAGCAAATATAAATGCATCCACCCGCAAGAAAAATGAACGCGTCCGAAAGCACCGCGCGTAGTTCGCGGAGTGCGCGCCCGTGCAATTATACAGTATTTAGTTAGTAATTTACAAAGGCTCTGATTGGTTCTCACTAAGAAGGAGTGTATGAATAAGCTATAATGAATAAATGCGTATCACTTGTTACTCGAGAAATTGGACAAAATAGTGCACTTGTACTGAGATGTTGATGCGTTAAACGCACTCCCCCTTCGGGGCTACTGCATTAAGACGCATCAACATCTTAAGATGCTTGCATTATTTTGTACAATTTCACTACCAACAAGTGATACGCATTGGAACTAAGGCCAAAAATCCAAAATATAACCTGTTAAAAACGATTTACGTTTTGTGTTTGCTAGGCCTTTACCACAATAAACCCCATTCCTAATTTTTTAGTCTATTTCAGAATTACTGTTTACAACTTTTCAGCTTTATATTGCAAATACACGACAATGTTATATTGAAACCAGGGCTCCAAGCAAACGTATATACTTCGTTATCTACACTGCTGTTCTGCTGGTCAACATTTGGTACAGGTATACTTCTTGTTTAAATATTAAAGCATCATCACCATGGGATGCAAAATGTAACTGCAGCCTCGGAGCTGCAGCCTCGGAGCACTTGGAAAAGTACTCCAAAATTGGAGAGCGTGGCCCAGTCATTAGGTTACTTTCCCTCTGATGCACGAGGTCACTGGTTCAATTCCTGGCGGTGACACTAAATGATTTCATTTGTCAAAAACCTTTAAAATGCTATTAAAAGGGCATTTCGTAATCCACAGCCTCATCCCCCCACTGTTCTAAAAAAAAGTTGAGATTTTTATACCACTGGAAACCTCTGGATACCAAAAATTTCTTGCAGATTAATTCGTTTAGCAAAAATATCGTCAAATTTGAATTTCGTTCTGGTATACCAGAACGAAATTACAACAGTGGCCTATGGAGCAGTGTAATACACATAATCATGCATAACTCGCAAAGGCAAAATCGGAATCAACTCAAATTTTTGGAATAGGATTTTTTCGTGGATATTTACTGAAAATTAAATAGAGGATGCTAGGATCACGAAATAAGCTATTTTTGAATATTAGTTTGTTTTCGTTTTGTTACCTGGATAAGCACAAACATGTTCCCGCACTTTCTGAATTGTGTATGATTAACTTCCCGTTTCAAAAACGAAAACTGTACGAAACAAAAACACCCACAAAATACCCAAAAATAACAACCCCAGTTGCAACAGCAACAACAGCAATAATAACAACAACAACACCCGGGCCAGGCAACAACAACGACATAGTTTATGCTGATTCTAATTCATTAATATTATATGAATTTTATTTCCCATATTTTGTAGAAATATATGGTAATGCTTTATTGACACTATGACGCCTATCATGTGCTTTTTGTATCATTATAGTAAAGTTCATAGATATATACAGAATTTACAAATAAATTATAAATCTTGAAGCTAAATTATTTAGTTTTTACATGTATTTTGATAAGCGAGGAAAATGAGGAAAACACTGCATCAATATATTAAAAGTAACGATTAAAAACCCTGAAAGGCGTACTATCATTTCAAGGCGATCACTTGTTTTTCTTTTTATTTTAGTAACTGAACAAGCTAATAAAAAGGGTCCAAAAGCGTAGGGATACGCGCTTGGAGGACTTTCACATATGCCCGCGGGTATGAGAGACAAACCTTTTTTATTTGACCTAATGAAAGCTAATTAACAGCCAGTCAATGCAGAAAAGAGTTACTCAAATCGACTACTTTTAATAAACGCATCACATAAAGAAATTACACCTTCCCCTTCATTACGAAATACTAACTCAAAATCTATGCATTATATTTTAAAATTGAAATAGCAAAAAGAAACCCATTTTTGTTTTGCAAATTATTATACCTCATTTGTCTTCGGCCAAAAAAATGTCTGTCTCAGACACATTTGGGAAAAAAGCTTAGTTTTTTGGCCTTAATAGCCCAAAATATGTTGCTATGGTGACCCTTTGAATGAAAAAGCTGAGATTATGCCGCTCTTTACTCTTTAGGGTTTGATATATCCCTATGCCATGATAATTGAATGAGTGAGATAAACATACAAAACCAAAGTCATATTCTCGCGACCTGGTTTTATTTATTAGGTAGGTGGCTTTTGCTTTTAATTGGCTACGAACCCATCACATTATTAAATAAACGCATCTTGAAAAGCCTAACCCTGCGGAGAATTCACAATCTGAGTCAGAGAATATTCCTTTCCGTAAATGCAAGTGCTGGATTTCTAAAATATACGTTATCTATAAGTCTGTGGCACCCTTCCCCACATTAGTTGCTGACATTATGGTACAATTTCGCCAAACCTTTTCTTCTCAAGATTTCAAACTTAATACTTTATCTAAATCTAATACCTGCATTGGTAAATGGGTTTTTAGACTACTACATAATATACTGTATTGTACTGTCTGACAGGTACCAAAGCAATTAAGTGATGGATCACTAAATTCAAAAACACCTGAATTTTCGCAATTCCGTAAAGTTACTTTTCGAGTGCGCAGGGCTACGGAATTATGAACCTTATTACCGTCTCATTACAGAACTCAATGTACCGTAAGGATCTTCGAACTCAAAGTAAGTTTCTAATCTCATGAAAAGCTTGACGATATCATAGAAGACACCAAGCTGTCTCCTCTCATTTTGCTCAATTCCCCTCAGTACACCTACAAGT